>NC_055689.1:1232500-1499287 GCF_017639745.1 Melanotaenia boesemani | reverse complement strand
CACAAACCCTAAACCAGCAGCGATCAGAGTCCACATACGTTAAAACCGCAGCGGTCATCGCGGTGGATAAATTATTTATTAATGGACAGCTGTACCGCGACCCGGACATCACTCCGTGGCTCTACTGACTTGGTATGTGCTTTAATTTTCCTGTTTTCTCACTAGATCACGTTATATCCATAAAACTGCCATAAAAGATAATTTAGTTAACAGTAAATCCACTGCCCGTCTCCACTACACTGTTCTCAGCACAGATGCGTTTTTTAAATTACTTTTTTCATTTGGCACTGTCGCTCTTTTCACTCTTTACACTTCTTCTCTCCGACCCTTTAACGGTTAACGGTAACACTTGTCATTATATTATATACACATCAGCACTTTTCATGATTCACAGGAACACACACAGAACAGCACAAGCACACATACATCCCTGTCACAACCAGCTGGCAGATACACATGCACGTGGAGAAGCAGTGGGATGCACGCACACACGCTTCAGTAATATGCATATACAGTAGTAGCGGTTTAAAAGTTCCCATCCAAGCTGAAAGCCAGCCGAATACCTGCGGCTTCCAGCCCAGTTCCATTCCAGTTCCAGCCAGCTGCCTTCCAACTTCCAGCCGCCAGAGAGGCCCCTCCTTCTCCTGGGAGTGTCGATGTTTTAATCAAACTCCACCCATTCCTTGTAATATAGGGTAGACCCAGAAGATGGCGCTTCTCTCACAGACTTCTCATCGCCTGTAGTCTGTCAGATTTTATCTGAATTTACACTGACCGGCAGAGGCGCCACTCAAAGCACCTCTGATGGCCAGTCACAATTCATAAAAATGCATAAAACTTAATACATCATCGTTTGACGTGGAATGTGAAATTGTAACATGCTTGTGCGCTGCCAATTGTTTTATCAGAAATGAATGCTAGTAGGTTAATAAAACCTTTCAAATACTGGATCACAGCCCTAGCTCTATTCTCAATAGGATGTATTTATCATACTGATTAATCTTTTAATATTAGCATTATTAACATAGACAAATCAGATTTGGATCAAGCAACACAGAATCTGTTTGAGGTAGCTAGGAAGGGTTATTTTATTCTCATATATTTATTTCACCTCCATAAGAAGACAGGGCGACAGATAAAAGCCCCACGCAGGATCGGAGATAATTTCTTCCACTTCAATGTGTCTAATCGCGGGGGGACATCCAACACTCGCTGTGCTGCGACTTCCTGCTCGCCGGGAATCCCGATTACGTCACCCCTCCAGGTGGGCTATTCCCGACACGCTCTGATTACCATTCCAAAAGGTACTGTATGCAGCCCCAACTTGAACATGCGCCTTCTTCAAACATTCGCACTTGCTCCAGAAGAATTACCATCTCTTAGGCTCCTCCACCACCACTTTGACTGTGGATTGATACGTAAATGAGCCGCATGAGGCAGCTGAACAAGTGACCCAGTTTTGTGATTGTTGCACATTGGGTAAGAGTGGTCAAACGGTCCAGTTTGTGTTGTCATGCTACCGAGAAAATTCAGTAGGCTAGTCGGGTCCTAAATGCAGTGAATTTCCATGTTATGTGCCAAATTCAATAGCATAGCAAGAGATGAAAAAAGAAACACGATATTTCTTCAACATGTTAACCAACATATTTACCTCTTAAAGCAATAAACCAAGTATTTACAACAAGCAGTGCGCTTTTTTACGTTAACGTGTGCCATAGCCTACTGCACCGCTGTTCCTCCTTCCAAGTCTTGCTTTTTTATTATATTGTTGTTTTATCATCTGAATATACTAGACAACAACACAGAAGAAAATATATGAAGAGTTTATTTTACGCTGGGTATTTGCGCAGACAGAGTTTCTGCCGCCGATTGTAGTCCAGACGGAGAACAACAGCCTGCTGCCAGGAAAGGTGGATTACATTTTGTTAAAGCACAGCAATCTCCGAGTAGCCTATTATAAGATACCCTCTCAGTGGCAAAATAAAACACACTGGTCTGGTTTAGTCTTCACTCTGAAATGGTTCAGTCAGAGGAATATAAAGCTGTTTTAAAAATGTTGAGCAAGCTTAAAATAAACATTCATAGGCTATCTATGTGTTTTAGATTAACACAATGATAAAAAACAATAGGCTATAATAATGGAAAAGAAGCGGTGCAGCATGGCAATGATGCGTTAATGGCTCGGGTTGCGGGTTAAACATCAGTCGGTTCGGATTTAAATGGAATAAATACATTGGTGACGAGTCGGTTCGGGAGTCATTCTAACGGGTTAGGCAGGTATGCGTAGCAAAACAGAACCGTGCAGGACTCTGCTCTAAGCAGTTCGGACTTGGTTGACCTGGAACCATTTGACAATAAAATCTGGAGCCATCCTGCAACGCGCTCGCTTAGGCGTCCAGTTAAACCGTGTTTATTCAACCAGTCCCTACTTCATTGCATTCATTTTTCCTCATAGCCTACGTGCACATTTTTTTTCAAGATTGTTTATGTCAGTTTTGTTTTGGAAAACGAAAAGGAGTCTTTGTGCAGAACTTATAACATTATTCTAATCTTGCCACTTGCCTATTTTATTATTGTGTATTTTTGTAATAACATGTAATTTCACTGCATAGGAACCAACTAGTCTACTGAATTTTGTGTGACAACACTAACAGAACTGTTTTGACAATGCAACAATTACAAAACTGCGGCTCATTTACTTATCAATCCATAGTCAAGGTGGTGGTGGAGGAGCCTTGGAGATGGTAATTTATGGAGCAAGTGCGAATGTTGAGGAATTTAGCCTTTGTTCAAGTTGTGGGCTGCATATATGCAGCCCCAACTTGGTAATACCTTTCAGAATTGATAATAAACAGAACAAGACCACCAAACCAGGAGCTAGACCACGAAGTTCGCATCATGCTTATCTATCTTTGGCGTTTTTTACACCAACATTTTTATACACTGGATAATGATAATATTATCGATTAAAGTCACGGATAAAACTGCTGTTGTTAAAACACACCCATCTCTTACAAAATCCAAAATGTAAAACAAAAAAAAAAAAAAACAAAACAAAAAAAATCTGGATCACTGTAGAAATATCTTTATTCATTGCTGATCATCTGGCCATTGAAGCGTTTTAGTTTGGAATTGGGAACAAAATATTTTCCACCCTGTTATATTCTGTTCCACTCTGTTATGTTCCATTCCACCCTGTTAGTAAGGGGTGTTTTAATTTTTTTTTTTACTAAAACATTGAGGACTGTGAACCTTGTTGCACCATATTAGGAAGTGAGGACATTAAATTGATTTTGCTTTTCTGTTCCCAGGTCAAAAGGATGTAATTATCTCTCATTTGAAAATACTTGATTATGCTTTCCTTCTTGCCTTTGTGGAAACAGAAACGTGATAATCTCTCACTTGAAAAGCAAGCTGGGCGTAGTGTGATGACGATGAAAACTCACATGACCAATGCTCAATAAAGGGTACCATGAAAATAGTGAGAAATGGTCACAGCACAAATACCGTTTGTGGTGAGTGAAAACTATACAGCACAGTCCCACAAGGCTTTTTCAAGCACACTCCTCCCCCCAAGGAGTATGCTTGAACAGCTAACGGCAGGTAATGGCTGTGTTTACAAATGTAAAGAGGTGCTAATTGTTGGCCCATTGAATTGTTAATTTCAAACCTGGGCGATCCTTTGGTTGTACTCTGGGCATGGTAGAGGGGTAAGAAATCTCTGGGTTTCTAGTGTTAAACACTGGAAGCGCCGCCAGCGGTCTTTGATGACCGCCATCACGCTACCATGCTTATAGTGTATTAAAAACTAAACGGCTGAACCTGTATTTTAGGACTTTTATTATATAGTTGTTGTCTATAGTTTTACCTGCTTACTTGTTTGGAAAAGTAAACACATCAATATTTACGAGCAGTTTAGCACGTCTAAAACTTCCACAGAGCCGCTCAGGGAGACTCTTTCTCAGCCAAACTGTCGTATATCACGCTATGGAGTTTGTAATAAATGGCCCGCCCTACTCCTGCTTCTGATTGGCTGTAAGATCACAAACCCTGTGTGATGATAGGCTGCTGGTTCCTGTCATTCCTACCAGCCTTTGCGCATGTGCCTGCTTCAGACAGCGGCAGGCAGCTGTCCCACCACTGAGACACAGCTGTATGACGTTTTATCACGTTTTATCACTAGATCGCTATGAATAAAATCCAGGGACACTTCATTTCACAGTATTAAACCATTTATTTACTTATCTCACTTTAGGATAATAGCACTTTGAGGCCTAATTCAGAATATAGGTGTGGGCTGGGTCACGGACTTTTGTGATCCCTGCTTTAACACATTATCAGTATTATGTATTTTTTACCTGCCCGATATTACGTTATGAGTTTGTCAATATTCAGTTACTGCAGCAGCGGTAATCAACCCCCACTGTGAATAACTTACGTATGCAGTCAAATGACACGCTGGCTAGCGCTCCTCGGGATGTTTAGAAGTAGCCGCTGCTAGTGACATTCACCAGTAGCGCTAGCCTGACTTGAGGAGGGTTGTGCTTGCCTCATAACACACATTAGCTACACATGTCGGCTTTTTGATACATTTATTTGACGCCATTTTCAAATCAAAATCATTTTTTAAATGTTGGCAAAAATGCAACAAATGAGCGACACAGCTCAATTATAAAACTGTTTAGAGAGTACAGCAAGATCAAATCACTTGCTCCTCCCCCGTGGACAAAGAGGGATTGCAGCTGTTTTTTTTTACTTTGGGCTGCTTGGGGCAGAGCCATCGCTGACGACGTCATTGCGGGGGATTACATTATCCCCCACAGACCTGTGAGGATCTGCCAAGGATCAGTCAAGGACCAGTCAAGGACCAGTCAAGAACCAGTCAAGGACCCATCATGGAAACAGGGGAACTTTTAAACCGCTACTACTGTAGCTCTCATTTCTGTGGTTGGTTCATGAACGAACTCACATTTGTCACTTGGAATGTGCGTGGAGCTGGCACAAGGGAAAAGAGGTTAAAAATTTTCAATCGTTTGCAAGAAATGAAAGCAGATATAATATTACTCCGAGACTCATTTATCAAACTCAACAATAGATCTTCTCTCAACAACCCAGTTTCCACACGTGTATTCAGCTTGTTATAATTCTAGGCAGAGAGGAGTAGCAACTCTTATTAATAGAAGGTTAAATTTTGATATAGATAATACAATCATAGATCCAGAAGGCAGATTTATAATAATTACATTATCTATTAAAAATGTTAAGTTATGTATCGCAAATATATATGGTCCAAATGTAGATGATCCCTCCTTCTTTCACTCCCTCTTCGCCTCACTCTATGGTCACTCAGATAACACATTAATTATAGGAGGTGATTTTAACATTATACTGGACAAACAAAGTACCACAGGAGCTCATCGAGTCTGGAAATCCTCAGAAACTGTAAAACATGAAGGATTTTGGTCTCTGTGATGCTTGGCGCTCTCACCATCCCACACTAAGAGAATACACCTTCTTCTCTTCAGTTCACCATTCCTATTCTAGATTAGATTATTTCTTAACTAGCAGCTCGCTGATGAATGACATGTCAGAAATCAGAATCCATCCTATTAGCATTAGTGATCACGCACCAGTATCATTCACTCTGAGAAGTAAGAGCAATAAACCAGCAACTAGAAAGTGGAGATTTAATACGTCATTACTTAAAGATCCTGAGTTCATCAGCTACTTTAAAAGAGAATGGTCCTTATATCTAGAAAATAACGACTTGCCAGAAACTTCAGCGTGTGTTCTTTGGGAAGCAGGAAAAGCAGTAATGAGAGGGAAAATTATTTCCTTTTCTTCTCATAAGAAAAAGAAGGAAACTTTGAGAATTTCAGAGTTAGAACTCAGAATTAAATCCTTAGAGGACGCTTACCATGTCTCCCCAGAAGAACACACACTAAATGCTATAAGGAAAGCTAAACTTGAACTTAATGAAATAATAGATAAAAAGACGCAATTCTTGGTGCAAAGACTTCGCTTGGAGAATTTGACCATGGCAACAAATCCGGAAGGTTCCTGGCTAATCAGTTAAAAACAAACAAGGAGAAAACAACCATCTCCTCTGTCAGAGATCCAGAAGGAAACATCAGCCACGACCCTGACAAGATAAATAACACTTTCAAAGAATTCTATAAAACATTATATACATCACAACTAACTACAACAGATGACAATATTGATCAATTTCTTAGTAACATTAATCTTCCACAATTAAAACATGAAGATAAAATGGTCTTGGATTCCCCCCTTTCAGTCGGTGAACTCCATGAAGCTCTCCAGCATATGCCCAACAATAAAGCTCCAGGTCCAGATGGTTACCCAGCAGAATTCTACAAAGAATTCTGGACAATGCTGGCACCCACTTTCTACAATATGATATTAGAAATAAAGGAAAAACAAAAAATACCTTCAAATATGAACCTAGCCAATATTACTCTACTAATAAAACCAGGTAAAGACCCGACACTTCCATCCAGTTACCGTCCAATTTCATTAATAAATGTAGATCTCAAAATAATTAGCAAAGCTTTGGCCAGAAGAATAGAAAAAATAACCCCTCTAATAATACATCCTGACGGGATGTATGTGTGTGTGTGTGAAGGTGTGTATATGTGAGTGTGTGCATGTGGAGGTCGATGTGTGTGTGGAGGAGTGAAGGTGTGGGTGGAGGCGTGAGTATGTATGGAGGTGTTTGTGTGTATATGCAGGTATGTATGTGAGTGTGTGTGTAGTGGTGTATGTGTATGGAGGGGTATGAGAGTGTGTGTGCGTGTGTGTATGAAAGTTTCCATGTGTGTGTATGGAGGCACCGGTGTGTGTGTTTATAGGTATGTGCCTGAGGTGTGTGTGTGGAGGTATGTGCACGTTTTGAGGTGTTTGTGTATAGAGGTATGTGAGAGGGTGTGTGAGTGGCTGGAGGAAAAAAAAAAAAAAAAAAAAAGGGTGTGTGTGTTTGCAGGGGTTAGGACGTGTCCTCTGGGGGGCGCCCTGGCCGGGTGTCGGGGGCGTGGGCCTGGGGTTCCCTTCCTTCGCCTCGCCCCCCTCCCACTCAGAAAGAGGAAAGTGGCCCCTTGGGCTGGTGGCTGGCCCCTGGGGGGGTTCGTGGCGTGCCTGGGTTGGGTGGCTGCTCCGGGCCTGTGACGCCCTTCGGGGCCGGCGGAGGACGGGGGCGCCCTGAGCCGCTGGCGGGTCGTCTTCCAAGGGGGAGGTTTACTCCCCTCTGGACCTACATCTCCTGACCCCTCCCCTCCCCCACTCTTCACTACATACACAGGTAGGGCTGTGGGAGGTGTGCTTGTTGCGCTGGGCGGGGCAGGGTGGCCCCATTGCTTCGCCAAGCGGCAGCATGCCTCCCAGCTTTTAATTCCACTTAGTCACTGAGCACAAATAACATTTGCAACATACAAACACATTTTGGGGGGCAGAACATGCGAGGTCAGGTGGGTGGGACTGCTCAGGTGGCCCCACCCCCTCCTCAATGCAGTTACTGCCCCCCAATTTTAACTCTTTTAATTGCAAACAGCACATAATATATTCCCTCACTAGTGGGGGAGGGAAGGGGGATGGGGTCTTTAAGCGCCCCTGTCTCCATGGATGGCCCGGGGGCGGGGCGGGCCGGATGGCCTGTCGCATTGGCCCGGGGCGTGGGCGGGCTGTCTCGGGGGATTCTGGCTGCTGGCCCGGGGGGGAAGGTGCTGTTTGGGGGTGGGGAGTGGGGGGCTGGGGCGGTGTGGGGGGTGGGGGCCTGGCTCATGTCTCCTCGCCTCCTGGCTGAGGCTGTCCCCCCGGGACATAAGGTGGCGGGAGGATGATGGTGAAAGGATGGTGTTTGTGTGGGAGGAAGGTGTATGTGAGGGAGGATGGTGTATGGGTAGGAGAATGGTGTGAGGATGGGTAGTGGAAGGATAGTGTGTGTGTGTGTGTGGGAGGATGGGGTATGTGTGGGAGGATGAATGGTGGAAGGATGATGTATGTGTGGGAGGATGGGGTATGTGTGGGAGGATGGATGGTGGAAGGATGGTGTGTGTGTGGGAGGATGGATGGTGTATGAGAGGGAGGATGGTGTATGGGTAGGAGAATGGTGTATGTGTGGGAGGATGGGTAGTGGAAGGATAGTGTGTGTGTGTGTGTGGGAGAATGGGGTATGTGAAGGTGGATGTATGGTGTAGAAGAGGGAGTGGTGTATGTGTGGGAGAATGGTGTATGTGTGGGAGGATGGGTAGTGGAAGGATAGTGTGTGTGTGTGTGTGTGTGTGTGGATGGGGTATGTGAAGGTGGATGTATGGTGTATGAGAGGGAGGATGGTGTATGTGTGGGAGGATGGATGGTGGAAGGATGATGTATGTGTGGGAGGATGGTGTGTGTGTGGGAGGATGGATGGTGGAAGGATGGTGTGTGTGTGTGGGAGGAAAGAGTATGTGAGGGATGGATGGTGTATGCGTGGGAGATGAATGGAGGAGTGGAAGGAGTGTGTGTGTGTGTGTTTGTTTGTGTGTGTGTTGGTCTGGGGGGGGCAGGATAGTTCTCGGGGTGTGCGGCTGGGCACTGGGGTGTGGGGCTGGCCTCTGGCGGTGGCCGTCTGGGCGGGCCGGGTCCCCCCGGGTGGCGTGCTGGCCCTCGGCCTGTGGGGGTGGGGGGTGTCCCTGCGCTCCTGGGCCCGGGCCCTCTGCCCCGTCTGTCCCGGGCGGCCGGGGCTCGGTGCTCGCTCGGGGGGGGCCCGGGACTGCTGGCCTCGGCCTGCCGGGGCCGGGGCCCTGTGTCCGCGGGGGGGCTCCTGCTGGGGTCTCCTGCTGCTGTCTTCCTGGGCGGACGAGTGGTCGTCTCTGTGGACCGGTCGGGGTCTGTTACCTACTGGGGGGCTGGTGGCCTGGGTCTCGGGACCGCTGGCCTGACTCTGGCCTCTGTTCAGGTGAGGTGGCATCTGCATGATCACTCTGCATGGTCACTCCTTCCTGAATGTCTCCACTCCGTATATTCGGTATGTTGACACAGTCTCTGCGTCGCCGTGTAGCCGAGTCCTCCAGCACATCCACACAGGTTTCTCTGCGCGTGTTCTTGAATACAGCAGTTTCACTTATATCTATTATCATATTTTTTTCTTCAATATACCTTTTCTCTCTATTCTTATAATTATTCTTAAAATTTTATTATTATTTCTGTTATTATTATTATTATTATTACTCTTATTATTATTATTATTACTATTATTATTATTATTATTATTATTATTGTGATTATTATTATTGTTACTATTATCAACTATTTGTGTAATGACCTACTGGCTAGGATGATTTTAGCTATATATGTTGTAAGTAGTATGGATTACATGGTCTTTTGTATGATGTCTGAAGTCCCCACCTGCACTCCCCACCCCTTTCTGTCCCTCTCCCTCCCCTCCCTCTTCTCTCTCCCTTCTTTTCTCTCTCTCTCTCTGTCCCCTCCGGTCGAGTCCAGCATTAAGAGTTTGATTTAATAAAGTTTTTCATATCATCAAGAGGGACTTTATATAGTATAAATCCCTGCTTGATAGAGTAAAATTGCCCAGCACCAGACGGCAGCCAGACATTCATTCTGTTTGCAACGATGCTGGACAAGACAGGTGAAAAAAAAATAAATAAATAATATAATACATCCTGACCAAACAGGCTTTATTAAAGGTAGACATTCCTCTACTAACATGCGTAGATTAATTAACATCATAGATTATTCTACTCTACATAATCTGGAATCCACAGTCATTTCTTTAGACGCAGAAAAAGCGTTGACCGAGTAAACTGGAAATTTTTATTTGCAACGTTAAACAAATTTGGGTTTGGGTCATCTTTCATAGATTGGATAAAAATATTATATAACAACCCAAATGCATGTGTGAAGACCAGATCAAACCTCTCCAAGCTTCTGTTTGCAGAGAGGCACCAGACAGGGCTGCCCACTTTCTCCATCACTCTTTGCTATTTTTATTGAACCCCTAGCTGCTGCCATAAGACAAAATAAAGAGATTAAAGGAATCCATGCCAAAAATATAGAACACAAGATAAGTCTTTATGCTGATGACGTATTACTTTTCCTCCAGAACTCACCGACGTCTCTCCCCCAGACAATCACACTTATTAACACATTCTCATCAATATCTGAATACTCTATTAACTGGTCTAAGACTATTATTATGCCCATCAACTGTGACCTACAAAACACCCAATACTACAATACAGTCTGGAAACATTAGATATCTAGGCATAAACATTTCCCCCAGGTTATCAGAACTGACAAAGCTAAATTATGTCCAGCTACTTAAAGCAATAGAGGATGATCTCTCACGGTGGAGGCGCTTACCCATATCACTCATGGGGAGGGTTGCCACAGTTAAAATGATGGTTCTATCTAAAGTAAACTACCTGTTTTCAATGATACCCACTAAACCATCCTCCAGTTGGTTTAAGTCACTGGACTCACATATATCTAAATTTTTATGGAAAAATAAGCCATCACGTATCAGTCTAAAAACTTTACAACAGACTAAAGATAGAGGCGGATTGGAGCTACCCAACTTTAATCATGTTTTCTTAGCTAACAAGCTGCAGTATATCTCCAAATGGCTTAAACCTAGCAGTCTGGATGAACATGGTTAGATGTAGAGCAAGCATTGTGTGAGGATGTGTTTATCTCTGATCTGCCATTCATCAGCTCAACCATCAAAACACATAAGTGTTTTAAAAGCATCAATATCAGTTCCTCTTAGTGGCTTGGTGGGATTTTCTAAAAATAACCAAATCCTCACTTTTTCCATGTAAGTTTACACCCCTCTGGAACAACCCTGACATCCTGCAAAACAAAAAGCTTATCAATTTTACTCAATGGAAAAATAAAGGAATAAAACAGTTAGAACATATAATAGAAAATGGAAACTTCTTATCATTTAATATTCTCACTTCACAATATGGAATCAGTAGCAAAACATTTTTAGAATATCACCAGCTTAAATCTATTATATGTAAAAAATATACCATTAATCAATTAAACTTACAGCTACCTATTAGGGTGGCAGAATTCATGAATCTCAATGCCCCAAAGCTATTATCAAAAACATATAGACTATTATCTAAACTAGAAGACTCAATCTGTCTTCCAACTTCAAAATGGGAGGGTGACTTATCCAGTAACTTTAATAAAGATAAATGGTCACAAATATGTTTAAACACCTTTAAAATGACTAAAATTCAAATATGCAACTAATACAATTCAAAATTCTGCATAGAACTCATTATACAGGACAAAGGATGTTCAGGATGGGTCTGTCACAATCAAACATCTGCACACACTGCAATGAAAACACACCAGATAACTACCTCCATGCCTTGTGGTCCTGCACACCTGTCCGCAGGTTCTGGCTTCAGG
The DNA here is from genome assembly GCF_017639745.1 of Melanotaenia boesemani. Classification (NCBI taxonomy): domain Eukaryota; kingdom Metazoa; phylum Chordata; class Actinopteri; order Atheriniformes; family Melanotaeniidae; genus Melanotaenia; species Melanotaenia boesemani. The sequence goes on along the minus strand of NC_055689.1, from coordinate 1,487,848 downwards.
TATGTGTGGACATGTCAACATGGTTTAAATGTAATATTCCTACAATCCCCACTATGTCTACTAGGTGACTTGGGTGACATTAATATGGCAATTAACTCTGCACACATGATACGCACAGCATTATGCATCGCAAAGAAAACTATCCTTGTGAACTGGAAAAACAAAAATAATCTGTGTATTCAGCAGTTTAGGAATCTCTTAGTTGACCACATCAGTAATGAGACAATGTCTGCCTCCTTAAATAACTATTCGGCTGAATCTCATTCCTTCTGGTCCCCTGTGCTTAGTTCCATCACTTAGTGTAGGTGGAGGACTGTGACCTCGTTGCTATGGGGGTTTGAGAAATGGCCGAGTGACTGGTTGTGGGTTCTTTGTGGTTGCCCGTGATGCGGGACCGCTGCTCTGCGGTGGGGGTGGCTCTGAGTCTGGCCCCGTTGGGGGCTGTGGGGGCCAGCGGTTGGAGTCGCCTCGTGGCGGGGGTGAGGCCACTGGTGGTGCCTGGGTTGGTGGGCGTCGGTCCTTAGCCGGGTGGCCGGCTATTCTGGGGCGGGCTGGGGGGGTTCTGGGCTCTGGTGCCTGGGGGTGGTCCTCCTCCCTCCGGGTTGTGCCTGGGTCTGGGCCTGCCGGAGGTGCTGCCATGGTGTGGGTTGGTGCATGCCCTGGTGTTGGTTGACACCCTGGGACCAGGGTATATGGCCCGGGAGCAGGGGGGGGGGGTGTAGGGGTTTGAAGGAGGGCTGAGGGATTCGGGGGATTATAGGGGGAGGTGCTGGGTGTTGGGACAGGGATGCTTGTATGTTGTGTGTGTGTCTATACTTTGGATGTTTGTGTGAATGGGGGGGTATGTTTGTGTGCGTGCGTATGCATGTGTTAGGATGAGTGGGGGTGTGTCTGGGGAGTGAGAGTGGGAGGGTTGGATGCTGTGCGAGTGTTTATATTTTTTGGGTGGGGCTGAGAGGGATATGTGAGTTATGATGAGTGGGAGTGTGCAAGGAAATAGGTGTGTGCATGTGTTTCGAGTGTGGTTGGGGCGGGTTAAGTGCACTTGTGGGGGGGGGCTTGGGCGGTCCTGGGGGTTGTGGGCCGTGGGTCTGCCGCTGTCCCCATCCTCTGTGATACTTTCTAGGGTTGGTGGCGGCTCACTGGCTGTGGTCCCTGAGTGGCCCGGCCGTGGGGGGCGGCCTCTCCTGGCCTGTCTTGCCCTGGGGGGCCTCCTGGGGAGCGGGGGTGCCTAATGCCACTAGAGGCTCATCATCCAGAGGGAAGTTTGCCTCGCCTCTCAGTTTTAATTGCACCACGACACCAAAACACAAGAAACACATCACACAAACAACACCTGGGGGGCATGGCATGCGGCGCATGTCGGGCGGGGCCACTTAGGTGGCCCGGCTCCAGGCTCATTGCGGTCACTGCCCCTCAATTTTAATTGCACGCAACACACACCACCTAAACAGTCAGGAGCGGGGAGGGAGAGGGTATTGGGGACTTCTCACACCCCTGTTCCCCCTGTGTGTGGCCGGGGGCGGGCGGGGGGAGGTGGTTGCCCCGGGGCGGGTCCCGGGATAGCTGCGCTGGTGGGCTGCTGGCTCTGTGGGTGTTTGGTCAAGAGGGGGTGCTTGGGGTTCGCTGTCCTCTGGTCCGCCTGGGGTGTCCCCCACGGGGCATGGTGGGTGGGTTGTGTGTGGCGTGACTGTGTGGTGGTAAGTGATTGTGGGTGCAGCGTGGGGGAGGGTGTGAGTGTGGGGTTATAAAGGGTGCAGGTGGGGAGTGGGGGTAGGGGGCCGACAGCACCCCTGGTTCCCGGGGTGTGCGGCTGGAAACATCGGGGTGTGTGCCTGGCCTGCGCCGGGTGGCTTTCTGGGGGGGCCTTGGTCCTCCTAGGCATTTGCGGGCCCTCTGCCTTTGGAGGGTGTGGGCGGCCGCCTCTGGGCTCCTGGGGCCCCTGGGCCCTTCGCTTGGACTGCCCTGGGTAGCCGGTCCCTGGCAGGGCCGGTGGCTGCTGATCTTGGCCCACTGGGACCTGTGCCCCGGGACCGTGGGGGGCTCTTGCTGGGGCTCTCCTCTGCTGCCCTTTGGGGCTGGAGTCATCTTTGTGGTGGGGTGGCTTGGGTTGGTGCTCCGGGTTTGCTGCTGAGGGCCCGGGCCTCTGGCCCTGGTCTGCATCTGGCCTCCGTGGAGGCGAGGTCGCATTTGCATGATCTCACTCACCACTCTTCATCACTGATCACTCTTGTTTCTCATGCTCTGTATGCTGACACAGTCACTGAGTTGTGTGGGTTTTTAATATTAATCGATAATTATTAAAAAAGGAAAAAGAGGAGAAAAAAAAAAAAAAAAAAAAAAGAGAGGAAAAAAAAAAAAAAAAAATTTGTATTTTTCCTGTCAGTTAGTATCTGGTTGCTGTTATGTCTTTTTGATTTGATTTGGTTATTATTTAAAAACTCTTAATGACTGGCAGCCCTGTTTTCTTTTTTTTTGTTTTTTTTTTGTTTTTTTTTGTTTTTTTTCTGTGTGTGTGTTTCTGCTTTTGTAAAGTTGTAGGAAATTTTCTGGTGTGTTCATGTACAGGTGTAACAGTTTGTTGTCTGGTGATGGTGTGGATTGTAGGGTCGTTTTCCTTCTGTCTGTGATCTTTTTGTCTCCTTTCTTCTTTCCCTTTTGCTCTTTTTTGCTATTTTCCATCTTTTCTGTCCCCTCCGGTCAGGTCCAGCAAGATTACATAGATTCCGTGATCAAAGTACATAAATAAATAAATTAATCACATTATCAAGAGGAGCCTTACCCATAGGCCTCCCCTTGGCATAGCAAATTTGTTCAGCACGATACAGCAACCAGATTATCATTTTGCTTGCTATGATGCTGGACAGGACAAGTTAAAGGAAAAAAAAAAAAACCAGCAGCGGTCAGGGTCCACATACTTTAAACCAGCAGGGGTCAGAGTCCAGAGACGTTAAACCAGCAGCGGTCAGAGTCCACAAACGTTAAACCAGAAGCTGTCAGGGTCCACAAACCTTAAACCAGCAGGATCAGAGTCCACATACGTTAAACCAGCAGAGGTCAGAGTCCACATACGTTAACCAGCAGGGTCAGAGTCCAGAGACGTAAACCAGCAGCGGTCAGAGTCCACAAACGTTAAACCAGAAGCTGTCAGGGTCCACAAACCTTAAACCAGCAGGGATCAGAGTCCACATACGTTAAACCAGCAGAGGTCAGAGTCCACATACGTTAAACCAGCAGCGGTCAGAGTCCAGAGACGTTAAACCGGCAGCGGTCAGGGTCCACAGACGTTAAACCTGCAGCGGTCAGAGTCCACATACGTTAAACCAGCAGCGGTCAGAGTCCACAGACGTTAAACCAGCAGCGGTCAGGGTCCACAGACGATAAACCAGCAGCGGTCAGAGTCCAGAGACGTTAAACCAGCAGCGGTCAGAGTCCAGAAACGTTAAACCAGCAGCTGTCAGGGTCCACAAACCCTAAACCAGCAGCGATCAGAGTCCAGAGACGTCAAACCAGCAGCGATCAGAGTCCAGAGACGTTAAACCAGCAGCGGTGAGGGACCACAGACGTTAAACCAGCACCGGTCAGAGTCCACATACGTTAAACCAGCAGCGGTCAGAGTCCACAAACGTTAAACCAGCAGGGGTGAGAGTCCACATTCGTTAAACCAGCAGCGGTCAGAGTCCACAGACGTTAAACCAGCAGCGGTCAGGGTCCACAGACGATAAACCAGCAGCGGTCAGAGTCCAGAGACGTTAAACCAGCAGCGGTCAGAGTCCAGAAACGTTAAACCAGCAGCTGTCAGGGTCCACAAACCCTAAAGCAGCAGCGATCAGAGTCCAGAGACGTCAAAACCAGCAGCGATCAGAGTCCAGAGAGTTTAAAGCAGCAGCGGTCAGAGTCCACAAACCTTAAACCAGCAGCGGTCAGAGTCCACATACGTTAAACCAGCAGCGGTCAGGGTCCACAGACGTTAAACCAGCAGCGGTTAGGGTCCACATACTTTAAACCAGCAGCGGTCAGAGTCCAGAGACGTTAAACCAGCAGCGGTCAGAGTCCACAAACGTTAAACCAGCAGCGGTCAGAGTCCACATACGTTAAACCAGCAACGGTCAGGGTCCACAAACGTTAAACCAGCAGCGATCAGAGTCCAGAGACGTCAAACCAGCAGCGATCAGAGTCCAGAGACGTTAAACCAGCAGCGGTGAGAGACCACAGACGTTAAACCAGCAACGGTCAGAGTCCACATACGTTAAACCAGCAGCGGTCAGGGTCCACAAACGTTAAACCAGCAGCGGTCAGAGTCCACAAAGGTTAAATCAGCAGCGGTCAGAGTCCACATACGTTAAACCAGCAGCGGTCAGGGTCCACAAACGTTAAACCAGCAGCGGTCAGGGTCCACAAACGTTAAACCTGCAGCGGTCAGGGTCCACAAACGTTAAACCAGCAGCGGTCAGGGTCCACAAACGTTAAACCAGCAATGGTCAGGGTCCACATACGTTAAACCAGCAGCGGTCAGAGTCCACAAACGTTAAACCAGCAGCGATCAGAGTCCACAAACGTTAAACCAGCAGCGATCAGAGTCCACAAACGTTAAACCAGCAGCGGTCAGGGTCCACAGACGTTAAACCAGCAGCGGTCAGAGTCCACAGACGTTAAACCAGCAGCGGTCAGAGTCCACAGACGTTAAACCAGCAGCGGTCAGGGTCCACAGACGTAAACCAGCAGCGGTCAGAGTCCAGAGACGTTAAACCAGCAGCGGTCAGAGTCCAGAAACGTTAAAACCAGCAGCTGTCAGGGTCCACAAACCCTAAACCAGCAGCGATCAGAGTCCAGAGACGTCAAACCAGCAGCGATCAGAGTCCAGAGACGTTAAACCAGCAGCGGTGAGAGACCACAGACGTTAAACCAGCAACGGTCAGAGTCCACATACGTTAAACCAGCAGCGGTCAGAGTCCACAAACGTTAAACCAGCAGGGTGAGAGTCCACATTCGTTAAACCAGCAGCGGTCAGAGTCCACAGACGTTAAACCAGCAGCGGTCAGGGTCCACAGACGAAAAACCAGCAGCGTCAGAGTCCACAAAACGTTAACCAGCAGCGGTCAGAGTCCAGAAACGTTAAACCAGCAGCGTCAAGGGTCCACAACGTTAAACCAGCAGCGGTCAGAGTCCACAACGTTAAACCAGCAGCGGTCAGAGTCCACATACGTTAAACCAGCGGTCAGGGTCCACAAACTTAAACCAGCAGCGTCAGAGTCCACATACGTTAAACCAGCAGCGGTCAGGTCACAACGTTACCAACAGCGGTCAGAGTCCACAACGGTTAAATCACAGCGGTCAGAGTCCACAACGTTAAACCAGCAGCGGTCAGGGTCCACAACGTTAAACCAGCAGCGGTCAGGTCCACAAACGTTAAACCAGCAATGGTCAGGGTCCCATACGTTAAACCAGCAGCGGTCAGTCCACAAACGTTAAACCAGCAGCGGTCAGGTCCACAAACTTAACCAGCAGCGTCAGGGTCCACATACGTTAAACCGCAGCGGTCAGTCCACAAACGTTAAAACCAGCAGCGATCAGGTCCACAAACGTTAAACCAGCAGCGGTCAGGTCCACAACGTTAAACCAGCAGCGTCAAGTCCACAAACGTTAAACCAGCAGCGGTCAGGTCCACCTACGCTAAACCAGCAGCGGTCAGGTCCACGACGTTAAACCAGCAGCGGTCAGTCCAAAACGTTAAACCAGCAGCGGTCGAGTCCAATCGTTAAACCAGCAGCGGTTCAGGGTCCACAGACCCTTAAACCAGCAGCGGTCAGAGTCCAGAGACGTTAAACCAGCAGCGGTCAGAGTCCAGAGACGTTAAACCAGCAGCGTCAGAGTCCACAAACCTTAAACCAGCAGCGATCGAGTCCAGATACGTTAAACCACGCGGTCAGGGTCCACAGACGTTAAACAGCAGCGGTTAGGTCCACTACTTAAACCAGCAGCGGTCAGAGTCCACAGACGTTAAACAGCAGCGTCAGAGTCCACAAACGTTAAACCAGCAGCGGTCAGAGTCCACATACGTTAAACCAGCAACGGTCAGGGTCCACAAACGTTTAAACCAGCAGCGGTCAGAGTCCACACTACTTAAACCAGCAGCGGTCAGAGTCCACATACGTTAACCAGCAGCGGTCAGGGTCCACAGACGTTAAAACCAGCAGCGGTTAGGGTCCACATACTTTAAACCAGCAGCGGTCAGAGTCCAGAGACGTTAAACCAGCAGCGGTCAGAGTCCACAAAACGTTAAACCAGCAGCAGTCAGAGTCCCATACGTTAAAACCAGCAACGGTCAGGGTCCACAAACGTTAAACCAGCAGCGGTCAGAGTCCACATACGTTTAAACCAGCAGCGGTCAGAGTCCAGAGAGACGTTAAACCAGCAGCGGTCAGGGTCCACAGACGTTAAACCTGCAGCGGTCAGAGTCCACATACGTTAAACCAGCAGCGGTCAGGGTCCACAAACGTTAAACCAGGCAGCGGTCAGAGTCCACAAAGGTTAAAATATCAGCAGCGGTCAGAGTCCACATACGTAAACCTAGCAGCGGTCAAGGGTCCACAAACGTTAAACCAGCAGCGGTCAGGGTCCACAGACGTTAAACCAGCAAGCGGTCAGGGTCCACATACGTTAAACCAGCAGGCGGTCAGAGTCCACATACGTTAAACCAGCAGCGGTCAGGGTCCACAAACGTTAAACCAGCAAGCGGATCAGAGTCCACAGACGTTAAACCTAGCAGCGGTCAGGTCCACAAACGTTAAACCAGCAGCGGTCAGAGGTCCACAGACGTTAAACCAGCAGCGGTCAGGGTCCACAATACGTTAAACCAGCAGCGGTCAGAGTCCACAAACGTTAAACCAGCAGCGGTCAGGGGTCCACAGAACCTTAAACCAGCAGCGGTCAGAGTCCACAGACGTTAAACCAGCAGCGGTCAGAGTCCACAAGACGTTAAACCAGCAGCGGTCAGAGTCCACGAAACGTTAAACCAGCAGCGGTCAGGGTCCACAAACCTTAAACCAGCAGCGGTCCAGAGTCCAGCAGACGTTAAACCAGCAGCGATCAGAGTCCACAGACGTTAAAGCCAGCAGCGGTCAGAGTCCACAAACCTTAAACCAGCAGCGGTCAGAGTCCACATACGTTAAACCAGCAGCGGTCAGGGTCCACAGACGTTAAACCAGCAGCGGTTAGGGTCCACATACTTTAAACCAGCAGCGGTCAGAGTCCAGAGACGTTAAACCAGCAGCGGTCAGAGTCCACAAACGTTAAACCAGCAGCGGTCAGAGTCCACATACGTTAAACCAGCAACGGTCAGGGTCCACAAACGTTAAACCAGCAGCGGTCAGAGTCCACATAACAGTTAAACCAGCAGCGGTCAGAGTCCCAGAGACGTTAAACCAGCAGCGGTCAGGGTCCACAAGACGTAAACCTGCAGCGGTCAGAGTCCACATACGTTAACCAGCAGCGGTCAGGGTCCACAAACGTTAAACCAGCAGCGGTCAGAGTCCACAAAGGTTAAATCAGCAGCGGTCAGAGTCCACATACGTTAAACCAAGCAGCGGTCAGGGTCCACAAACGTTAAACCAGCAGCGGTCAGGGTCCACAAACGTTAAAACCAGCAGCGTCAGGGTCCAACAAACGTTAAACCAGCAATGGTCAGGGTCCACATACGTTAAAACCAGCAGCGGTCAGAGTCCACAAACTTAAACCAGCAGCGGTCAGGGTCAACATACGCTAAACCAGCAGCGGTCAGAGTCCACAGACGTTAAACCAGCAGCGTCAGGGTCACAGACGATAAACCAGCAGCGTCCAGGGTCCACAGATAGACGATAAACCAGCAGCGGTCAGAGTCCAGAGACGTTAAACCAGCAGCGGTCAGAGTCCAGAGACGTTAACCAGCAGCGGTCAGAGTCCACAAAACGTTAAACCAGCAGCCGTCAGAGTCCACATACGTTAAACCAGCAACGGTCAGGGTCCACAAAACGTGAACCACACGGTCAGGGTCCACATACGCTAAACCAGCAGCGGTCAGAGTCCACAGACGTTAAACCAGCAGCGGTCAGAGTCCAGAGACGTTAAACCAGCAGCGGTCAGAGTCCAGAAAACGTAAACCAGCAGCTGTCAGGGTCCCCAAACCCTAAACAGCAGCGATCAGAGTCCAGAGACGTCAACACCAGCAGCGATCAGAGTCCAGAGACGTTAAAGCAGCAGCGGTCAGAGTCCACATACGCTTAAACCAGCAGCGGTCAGAGTCCACATAACGTTAAACCAGCAGCGGTCAGGGTCCACAACGTTAAACCAGCAGCGGTTAGGGTCCCACATACTTTAAACCAGCAGCGTCAGAGTCCAGAGACGTTAAACCAGCAGCGGTCAGAGTCCACAAACGTTAAAACCAGCAGCGGTCAGAGTCCACATACGTTAAACCAGCAAACGGTTCAGGGTCCACAAACGTTAAACCAGCAGCGGTCAGAGTCCACATACGTTAAACCAGCAGCGGTCAGAGTCCAGAGACGTTAAACCAGCAGCGGTCAGGGTCCACAGACGTTAAAACCTGCAGCGGTCAGAGTCCACATACGTTAAACCAGCAGCGGTCAGGGTCCACCAAACGTTAAAACCAGCAGCGGTCAAGTCCACAAAGGTTAAATCAGCAGCGGTCAGAGTCCCATACGTTAAACCAGCAGCGGTCAGGGTCCACAAAACGTTAAACCAGCAGCGTTCAGGGTCCACAAACGTTAAAACCAGCAGCGGTCAGGGTCCACAAACGTTAAACCAGCAATGGTCAGGGTCCACATACGTTAAACCAGCAGCGGTCAGAGTCCACAAACGTTAAACCAGCAGCGGTCAGGTCAACATACGCTAAACCAGCAGCGGTCAGAGTCCACAGACGTTAAACCAGCAGCGTTCAGGGGGTCCACAGACGATAAACCAAGCAGCGGTCAGGGTCCACAGACGATAAACCACAGCAGGGTCAGAGTCCAGAGACGTTAAACCAGCAGCGGTCAGAGTCCAGAGACCGTTAAACCAGCAGCGGTCAGAGTCCACAAACGTTAAACCAGCAGCCGTCAGAGTCCACATACGTTAAACCAGCAACGGTCAGGGTCCACAAACATTAAACCAGCAGCGGTCAGAGTCCACATACGTTAAACCAGCAGCGGTCAGGTCCACAAACGTTAAACCAGCAGTGGTCAGTAGTCCCCAAACGTTAAACCTGCAGCGGTCAGGGTCCCAAACCGTTAAAACCAGCAGCGGTCAGGGGTCCACAAACGTTAAACCAGCATGGTCAGGGTCCACATACGTTAACCAGCAGCGGTCAGAGTCCACAAAACGTTAAACCAGCAGCGTCAGGGTCCACAGACGCTAAACCAGCAGCGGTCAGAGTCCACAAACGTTAAACCAGCAGCGGTCAGAGTCCACAGAACGTTAAACCAGCAGCGGTCAGAGTCCAGAGACTTAAACCAGCACGGTCAGAGTCCAGAAACCCTAAAGCAGCAGCTGTCAGGGGTCCACAAAACCCTAAACCAGCAGCGATCAGAGTCCAGAGACGTCAAACCAGCAGCGATCAGAGTCCAGGAGACGTTAAACCAAGCAGCGGTCAGGGTCCACCAACGTTAAACCAGCAGCGATCAGAGTCCGCAAACGTTAAACCAGCAGAGGTCAGAGTCCAGAAATGTTAAACCAGCAGCTGTCAGAGTCCAGCGACGTTAAACCAGCAGCGGTCAGAGTCCAGAAACGGTAACCAGCAGCTGTCAGGGTCCAGAGACGTTAAACCAGCAGCTGTCAGGGTCCAGAAACGTTAAACCAGCAGCGGTCAGGGTCCACAAACCTTAAACCAGCAGAGGTCAGAGTCCACATACGTTAAACCAGCAGCGGTCAGGGTCCACATACGTCAAACCAGCAGCGGTCAAGGTCCACAAACGTTAAACCAGCAGTGGTCAGAGTCCACAAACGTTAAACCAGCAGCGGTGAGAGACCACAGACGTTAAACCAGCAACGGTCAGAGTCCACATACGTTAAACCAGCAGCGGTCAGAGTCCACATACGTTTAACCAGCAGCGGTCAGGGTCCAAATACGTTAAACCAGCAGCGGTCAGAGTCCACATACGTTAAACTAGCAGCGATCAGAGTCCACAAACGTTAAACCAGCAGCTGTCAGGGTCCACAAACCTTAAACCAGCAGCGATCAGATTCCACATACGTTAAACCTGCAGCGGTCAGAGTCCACATACGTTAAACCAGCAGAGGTCAGGGTCCAGAGACGTTAAACCAGCAGCGGTCAGAGTCCAGAAACGTTAAACCAGCAGCTGTCAGGGTCCACAAACCCTAAACCAGCAGCGATCAGAGTCCAGAGACGTTAAACCAGCAGCGGTGAGAGACCACAGACGTTAAACCAGCAACGGTCAGAGTCCACATACGTTAAACCAGCAGCGATCAGAGTCCAGAAACGTTAAACCAGCAGGGGTGAGAGTCCACATTCGTTAAACCAGCAGCGGTCAGAGTCCACAGACGTTAAACCAGCAGCGGTCAGGGTCCACAGACGATAAACCAGCAGCGGTCAGAGTCCAGAGACGTTAAACCAGCAGCGGTCAGAGTCCAGAAACGTTAAACCAGCAGCTGTCAGGGTCCACAAACCCTAAACCAGCAGCGATCAGAGTCCAGAGACGTCAAACCAGCAGCGATCAGAGTCCAGAGACGTTAAAGCAGCAGCGGTCAGAGTCCACAAACCTTAAACCAGCAGCGGTCAGAGTCCACATACGTTAAACCAGCAGCGGTCAGGGTCCACAGACGTTAAACCAGCAGCGGTTAGGGTCCACATACTTTAAACCAGCAGCGGTCAGAGTCCACAGACGTTAAACCAGCAGCGGTCAGAGTCCACAAAACGTTAAACCAGCAGCGGTCAGAGTCCACATACGTTAAACCAGCAACGGTCAGGGTCCACAAACGTTAAACCAGCAGCGGTCAGAGTCCACATACGTTAAGCCAGCAGCGGTCAGAGTCCAGAGACGTTAAACCAGCAGCGGTCAGGGTCCACAGACGTTGAACCTGCAGCGGTCAGAGTCCACATACGTTAAACCAGCAGCGGTCAGGGTCCACAAACGTTAAACCAGCAGCGGTCAGAGTCCACAAAGGTTAAATCAGCAGCGGTCAGAGTCCACATACGTTAAACCAGCAGCGGTCAGGGTCCACAAACGTTAAACCAGCAGCGGTCAGGGTCCACAACCGTAAACCAGCAGCGGTCAGAGGCCACAAACCTTAAACCAGCAGCGATCAGAGTCCACAAACGTTAAACCTGCAGCGGTCAGGGTCCACAAACGTTAAACCAGCAGCGGTCAGGGTCCACAAACGTTAAACCAGCAGCGGTCAGAGTCCAGAGACGTTAAACCAGCAGCGGTCAGGGTCCACAGACGTTAAACCTGCAGCGGTCAGAGTCCACATACGTTAAACCAGCAGCGGTCAGGGTCCACAAACGTTAAACCAGCAGCGGTCAGAGTCCACAAAGGTTAAATCCAGCAGCGGTCAGAGTCCACATACGTTAAACCAGCAGCGGTCAGGGTCCACAAACGTTAAACCAGCAGCGGTCAGGGTCCACAAACGTTAAACCAGCAGCGGTCAGAGGCCACAAACCTTAAACAGCAGCGATCAGAGTCCACAACGTTAAACCTGCAGCGTCAGGGTCCACAAACGTTAAACCAGCTGCGGTCAGGGTCCACAAACGTTTAAACCAGCAATGGTCAGGGTCCACATACGTTAAACCAGCAGCGGTCAGAGTCCACAAACGTTAAACCAGCAGCGGTCAGGGTCCACATACGCTAAACCAGCAGCGGTCAGAGTCCACAGACGTTAAACCACAGCAGCGGTCCAGGGTCCACAGACGATAAAACCAGCAGCGGGTCAGGTCCACAGACGATAAACCAGCAGCGTCAGAGTCCAGAGGACGTTAAACCAGCAGCGGTCAGAGTCCAGAGAACGTTAACCAGCAGCTGTCAGGGTCCACAACCCTAAACCAGCAGCGATCATAGTCCAGAGACGTCAAACCAGCAGCGATCAGGAGTCCAGAGACGTTAAACCAGCAGCGGTCAGGGTCCACAAACGTTAAACCAGCAGCGATCAGAGTCCGCAAACCTTAAACCAGCAGCGATCAGAGTCCACAAACGTTAAACCTGCAGCGGTCAGGGTCCACAAACGTTAAACCAGCAGTGGTCAGGGTCCACAAACGTTAAACCAGCAATGGTCAGGGTCCACATACGTTAAACCAGCAGCGGTCAGAGTCCACAAACGTTAAACCAGCAGCGGTCAGGGTCCACATACGCTAAAACCAGCAGCGGTCAGTGTCCACAGACGTTAAACCAGCAGCGGTCAGAGTCCACAGACGTTAAACCAGCAGCGGTCAGAGTCCAGAGACCTTAAACCAGCAGCGGTCAGAGTCCAGAAACGTTAAACCAGCAGCTGTCAGGGTCCACAAACCTAAAACCAGCAGCGATCAGAGTCCACAGACGTCAAACCAGCAGCGATCAGAGTCCAGAGACGTTAAACCAGCAGCGGTCAGGGTCCACAAACGTTAAACCAGCAGCGATCAGAGTCCGCAAACGTTAAACCAGCAGAGGTCAGAGTCCAGAAATGTTAAACCAGCAAGCTGTCAGAGTCCAGAGACGTTAAACCAGCAGCGGTCAGAGTCCTGAAACGGTAACCAGCAGCTGTCAGGGTCCAGAGACGTTAAACCAGCAGCTGTCAGGGTCCAGAAACGTTAAACCAGCAGCGGTCAGGGTCCACAAACCTTAAACCAGCAGAGGTCAGAGTCCACATACGTTAAACCAGCAGCGGTCAGGTTCCACATACGTCAAACCAGCAGCGTCAAGGTCCACAAACGTTAAACCAGCAGTGGTCAGAGTCCACAAACGTTAACCAACAGCGGTGAGAGACCACAGACGTTAAACCAGCAGCTGTCAGGGTCCAGAAACGTTAAACCAGCAGCGGTCAGGGTCCACAAACCTTAAACCAGCAGAGGTCAGAGTCCACATACGTTAAACCAGCAGCGGTCAGGGTCCACATACGTCAAACAGCAGCGGTCAAGGTCCACAAACGTTAAACCAGCAGCGGTCAGGGTCCACAAACCTTAAACCAGCAGAGGTCAGAGTCCACATACGTTAAACCAGCAGCGGTCAGGGTCCACATACGTCAAACCAGCAGCGGTCAAGGTCCACAAACGTTAAACCAGCAGTGGTCAGAGTCCACAAACGTTAAACCAACAGCGGTGAGAGACCACAGACGTTAAACCAGCAACGGTCAGAGTCCATATACGTTAAACCAGCAGCGGTCAGAGTCCACATACGTTTAACCAGCAGCGGTCAGGGTCCACATACGTTAAACCAGCAGCGGTCAGAGTCCACATACGTTAAACCAGCAGCGATCAGAGTCCAGAGACGTTAAACCAGCAGCAGTCAGAGTCCACAAAGGTTAAATCAGCAGCGGTCAGAGGCCACAAACCTTAAACCAGCAGCGATCAGAGTCTACAAACGTTAAACCTGCAGCGGTCAGGGTCCACAAACGTTAAACCAGCAATGGTCAGGGTCCACATACGTTAAACCAGCAGCGGTCAGGGTCCACATACGTTAAACCAGCAGCGGTCAGGGTCCACAAACTTTAAACCAGCAGCGGTCAGGGTCCACAAACGTTAAACCAGCAATGGTCAGGGTCCACATACGTTAAACCAGCAGCGGTCAGAGTCCACAAACGTTAAACCAGCAGCGGTCAGGGTCCACATACGCTAAACCAGCAGCGGTCAGAGTCCACAAATGTTAAACCAGCAGCGGTCAGGGTCCACAGACGTTAAACCAGCAGCGGTCAGAGTCCACAGACGTTAAACCAGCAGCGGTCAGAGTCCAGAGACGTTAAACCAGCAGCGGTCAGAGTCCAGAAACGTTAAACCAGCAGCTGTCAGGGTCCACAAACCCTAAACCAGCAGCGATCAGAGTCCAGAGACGTCAAACCAGCAGCGATCAGAGTCCAGAGACGTTAAACCAGCAGCGGTCAGGGTCCACAAACGTTAAACCAGCAGCGATCAGAGTCCGCAAACGTTAAACCAGCAGAGGTCAGAGTCCAGAAATGTTAAACCAGCAGCTGTCAGAGTCCAGAGACGTTAAACCAGCAGCGGTCAGAGTCCAGAAACGGTAACCAGCAGCTGTCAGGGTCCAGAGACGTTAAACCAGCAGCTGTCAGGGTCCAGAAACGTTAAACCAGCAGCTGTCAGGGTCCACAAACGTTAAACCAGCAGCTGTCAGGGTCCACAAACCTTAAACCAGCAGAGGTCAGAGTCCACATACGTTAAACCAGCAGCGGTCAGGGTCCACATACGTCAAACCAGCAGCGGTCAAGGTCCACAAACGTTAAACCAGCAGCGGTCAGAGTCCACAAACGTTAAACCAGCAGCGGTGAGAGACCACAGACGTTAAACCAGCAACGGTCAGAGTCCACATACGTTAAACCAGCAGCGGTCAACGGTCAGAGTCCACATACGTTAAACCAGCAGCGGTCAGAGTCCACATACGTTTAACCAGCAGCGGTCAGGGTCCACATACGTTAAACCAGCAGCGGTCAGAGTCCACATACGTTAAACCAGCAGCGATCAGAGTCCAGAGACGTTAAACCAGCAGCAGTCAGAGTCCACAAACGTTAAACCAGCAGCTGTCAGGGTCCACAAACCTTAAACCAGCAGCGATCAGATTCCACATACGTTAAACCTGCAGCGGTCAGAGTCCACATACGTTAAACCAGCAGCGGTCAGGGTCCACAAAGGTTAAATCAGCAGCGGTCAGAGTCCACAAACGTTAAACCAGCAACGGTCAGAGTCCACAAAGTAGTAATATTTACAAAATTATGGACCTGTTTTATTACTCCCGCAATTTTCCAAATCCTTAGAAAAACTATTTAGTCACAGATTGGACAAATTTATTGATAAATATAAACTGCTTTCAAAAAGTCAATACGGGTTCAGATCACAAAGATCCTAATCCTTAGCAGTCCAGGAACTAGTAGAAAGAATGACTAGTTCCATCGACAAAAAGAAGTTTGCAGTATGGTTGTTCGTTAACCTAAAAAAAGCATTTAATACAATAAATCACAACATATTTAAGAAACTGGAGCCTTATGGGATCAGGGGAGTGGCTTTACAATGGATGAAAAGTTATTTCAGTAATAGACAACAATTCGTAAAAATAGGTGACTTTCAGTCTTCATGCTTGGACATTGTGGTGTTCACCAGGGGTCGGTACTGGAACTAAAACTATTTTATACATAAATGACATATGTAATATCTCTAAAAAACTACAGTTCATTTTGTTTCCTGACGATACTAATATTTTCTGCTCAGGGGAGAACTTACAGCAGCTCATGGAGGGAATTTCCTCAGAACTGAATAAATTGAAAATGGGGTTTGATGTAAATAAACTCTCACTGAGTCTGGACAAAAGAAAATTCATATTGTTTGGAAATCGTAAGGTGAACAGTGAGGTTAAAGTTGTGATAAAGGGTGTAAATGTAGAAAATGAAAGAAATAAAGTTTCTGGGGTGACGATCGACCTAAAGATCTGCTGGAAACCACACATACAACACGTAGAAGCCAAACTAAACTAAACTATTTCAGTCCTCAGTAAAGCTAAATATTTCTTGAGCATCAAAGCATTACACATCTTATACTGTTCATTTATACTGCCATATTTAAATTACTGTGTGGAAGTTTGAGGTAATACTTACAAATCCTCACCTCGACCGCTGTGCACACTCCAAAAATGAGCCATTAGGATAGTTAATAAAGTGGGGTTTAGGGACCACAACAATGAGTTATTTATAAACTCTTGTTAATTAAAACTCCCAGATCTGGTAGAATTTAAACTGGCACAGTTAATCTATAAAGCCAGGAACAAATAACTACCAGATAACATACAGAAACGTTTTACCGACAGAGAGGGGGGATGTAGGGGAAACCTTAACTTCAGAAGTAGCAGCGTACGAACAACCTTGAAAGAATGTGTGTATCGTCAGGGGGGGTGAGGGTTTGGAATAAACGCAGCCAAGAGCTGAAAGAAAGTTCATTCATGAGTTTATTTAAAAAAAAACTTAAAAAAAAACATTCTGTAATAAGTACATGGATGAGAATTTGAGGTGAGCTTGAAGGAGACTTAAGTGTCATAAAGTTACAGGTATAAAGTATTTATGAGTCGGATTGTAAAATTGTATGGGTATGTATGTGTATAAGGACAAGCTAAAGTTCCATGGGGGGTACTTGGAGTATTACTTGGAGAAGTACTTTCTTGGTCCTCGTGTTGCATTATGGTAGTTGGAAACAACTACAATATTATTAGATTACAGTTCTCGATGTGATGCAATGTGTTTATATGTATGTATATATGTGTATATGGGTGTATGTGTATATGTATGTATGTATGTATATATATATATATATATATATATATATATATATATATATATATATATATGTGTGTGTGTGTGTGTGTGTGTGTGTGTGTGTGTGCGTGTATATACTTCCTGCTTTGCTCTCCTTTCTGCTTTCATTTTCTTCTTTTTTTTCTTCTTTTTTCTTATCTTTACCAGCAAGAAATTTAGGAACAAGGACTCCTGGTCACTTATAAATCACTGGAACGAATATATTTTTTGATAAATTTAGTTGATTGCCATCGGAGAACTAGTGGAATGATGTCTCCTAACCCTGCAGCATCAGTGAGCTGCACTGAGTGTGAGCAACTTTCTTTGAGGATAACACAGCTGGAGAGGAGGATTGAAACACTGCAAGACATTCGTGTGAATGAAGAATTTATTGACTGTTGTAGCTTCTGTACAAGCTACTGAGTTGTCAAATGGATTAAGTCAAATCTTCATACGCGAAGGCATGTCGAATGTGGAGCCTCCCGCTACAGACCTGGCTGATACACTTCCTTGGATGTGTTCAAATGACACTGGAATAGCTTAGGAAAATCCCAAACTGGACCATCAGACTGATCCCTTCTGGAACAGTGTTGTGCCAGACCAAAGTCATCAACCCCGGCCAGAACCTGGTCTGATGTTGTTCGTCGCAGAGGTAAATCCAGCAGGATATTTAAAGCTCCAGCACTCACTCCACCACCTGAAGTCTCACTGCATAATAAATATGATGTGTTGACTCATATTAAAATGAATGATGATGAATGTAATGCAAGGATCTATAAAAACTCAAGAAATAGCCCTAAAACTCAGCCCAGGGCTAACCAGACCAGGAGGAGAGGCCAAAATTCCACAAACAGGAGGACTAGAGAAGCTATCGGAGCCTCCACACAAAAACAAATAGACTCAATTCAGATTGGAGACTCTATAACAGCATGTGAGGATGGCAAAGACGGAAAATCTAACACTTTTTGATCCATCAGTTTAGACCATTCTGTCTTCACATCCAGATGGTATGAAGATTATTGTCCACACGGAGTCTTTTGATATTCTGAGGAGGAAAACTGGCTCAGAGATCCTGAAGAAAGACTTTTCTGTGCTGTTGGAGAGACTGTGTCAGTTTGGAGCACACATTGGTTAAAATGGTGCTGTGCAAGCAGCTGCGTGTTACGGCAGCTCTGCCTCCTCTTTTTAGCGTTTTCTATGGTTTTTAGACGTGCTTTTCTTTTTTTTTTTTTACAGTAGTCAGTACCGGGTGCAATTCTGCACATGGGAAGCCTACTACGTTTCTATTTGAACTTCTGCTTCTTTTGGCACTTTTCCAAACTTCGGCGGGGGACACCTGTGGTTTCAACCACGGCTCCATTGTTTACACCAGGGACCAGCTGTTAGCTCTGCGCTGCTCTTCTCTACGCGGAGAAGCCGGAGATACGGAGAAAAAGAAGAGGCTGCAGAGCAGGAAGAAAGCTCCAGGAGAAGAAACGGAGGTACAGGCCATATTTACCCTCTGTGATTATGGGAAACGTTCGTTCCCTCTCCAACAAGACCGACGAGCTCACGGCGCTGACCCAGCTACAGAATCAGAAAGCCTTTATTGTCATTGTAAAGCAGAGCATACAACGAGATTAGGGGGTGCTACTCCTTATGGTGTTTGCATCAGAATAAAAAGAATATCAAAAATATTAAGAATAAAGGCAAAAGGAGGAAATAAATAGAAATAAAATACTTAAAGTAGAATAAAATGGTATATGGTAAGTACTAAAAACAGATATATACATATATTTACAATTTGAATGTATTGCATTTAGAAGTATTGTATTGCACAACAAGGTTTCACAGTGGTATAATACTTGTTGCAGTCTATTGCACATGTGTGTGATGATTCGTCTTCTTATTGTTGAGTGTGTTCTCCTTATTGTTTGGTTTGTTCATGGGAGTTCAGGGCACTGATGGCTCTGGGGAAAAAGCTGTCCCTGAGTCTGTTTGTACGGGCTTTGTGAGCTCTGTAGCGCCTACCAGAGGGCAGCAGGTTCAACAAGTGGTTGTTAGGGTGGAATGGGTCCTTGACAATTATTGAGGCTCTGCTGTGGTACCGAGAGCTGGCAATTTGGTCTGGGGGGGGGGCACTCGGTGATCTTCTGGGCCGTGTTAATCACTCTCTGCAGTGCTCTCCTGTCTGCTGCTGTGCACCCAGCGTACCACGCTGTGATGCAGAACGCCAGGATGCTCTCTACGGTGGCTCGGTAGAAGGACACTAGCAGCTTCTCATCCAGGTTGTTTCTCCTGAGTACTCTCAGGAAGTGGAGTCGCTGCTGGGCCTTCTTCACCACTGCTGTAGTGTTTACAGTCCAGGAGAGATTATCTGAGATGTGGACGCCCAGAAGCTTGAATGAGTGGACTCTCTCCACGCGCTCTCCATTAATGAGGAGGGGGGTCAGGTCTGCTCTGTTCTTGCGGAAGTCCATAATGAGTTCTTTTGTTTTTGTGATGTTCAGTGTAAGGTTGTTTACTAAACACCACACTTCCAGTTTCACCACCTCATCTCTGTAGGCTGACTCATCTCCTCCTGAGATGAGCCCGACCACGGTGGTATCATCAGCAAATTTGATGATGGAGTTGGAGAGATGAGCTGGTGTGCAGTTGTGTGTGTACAGTCAGTACAAGAGAGGGCTCAGTACACAACCTTGTGGGGATCCAGTGCTGAGGGTTATGGTGGGGGAGAGATGGGGGCCAAGTTTGACAGATTGTGGGCGGTCTGTGAGGAAGTCTCTGATCTGCAAATGTGTGAGGAGAGCCCCTGATGGGAGAGTTTTCCAGCCAGAGTGTCCGGGATAATTGTGTTAAAGGCTGAGCAATAGTCAATGAAGAGCATCCTCACATAGTTCCCCAGATGCTCTAGGTGGCTCAGAGCTGTGTGGAGAACTGTGGTGATGGAGTCCTCTGTTGATCTGTTTGCACGGTATGCAAACTGGCGGGGGTCAAGTGTGGGAGGTAGTTAGTAGTAGTAGTACAGCGGGAGTTCAGGAAATGTAGCCTCGTGTGTTTAACGGAGACGTGGCTGAATAGACTTATTCCGGACTTAGTGGTTTCCCTGGATGGATTAAAACTTTCGCGGGAAGATAGGAGCGCGGCGGAGAGTGGTAAGAGGAAAGGCGGGGGACTCGTGGTGTATGTCAACAAGAGATGGTGCAACCCGGCACATGTCTGTGTAAAGGAACAAGTCTGCACCAGGGACATTGAGTTACTCGTTGTGGGTATGCGGCCGTATTACCTCCCGAGGGAGTTTTCACACGTTATACTGTTTAATGTGTACATCCCTCCCTCGGCCGATGCAGCAGCTGCTTGTGAGCTGCTCCACAGCGCAGTGACTCGGATGCAGACTCGCCACCCGCAGTCCCTCCTGCTCATCAGCGGGGATTTCAATCACACCTCGCTCTCTGCCACTCTCCCTACTTTCGTCCAGTACGTGAAGTGCCACACCAGGGAGAACAAGACGCTGGACCTACTGTATGCTAATGTGAAGGACGCATACACCTCCGCCCCCCTTCCCCCGCTTGGACGCTCTGATCACAACCTCGTACATCTGCTCCCTGATGAGGCCAATGAGAGACTGAGAGACTGTTTCCAAACCACAGACTGGGAGACACTCTGCAGCTCTCATGGAGAGGACATTGATGGCCTGACCCACTGCATCACGGACTACATCAACTTCTGTGTGGAGAACACTGTGCCAACCCGGAGGGTGCGGTGTTTCTCCAACAACAAACCCTGGGTGACCCCTGAGCTTAAAGTCCTGCTGAACCAGAAAAAGAGGGCTTTCATTTCAGGGGACAGAGAGGAGCAGAGGAGAGTTCAGCATGAACTCCAGTACAAGATCAGGCGGGCCAAGGACAGCTACAGGAAGAAGCTGGAGGAGCGGCTGGAGCAGAAGAACACACGGGACGTGTGGAGAGGGCTGAAGGAGATCTCTGGATTTGGACAGAGTGGTGCCAGAGGGACAGCTGATGGAGACCAGAGCTGGGCCAATGATTTAAATCTGTTTTTTAACAGATTTGATTCTAACCCCACTTCTATTTGATTCTAACCCCCCCCTTCACACATCTCCAGTCCAGCGTCAACCATCCCCTTCCCCCGACCACCTTCATCTTCATCTTCACTTTCACCTATCCCCCATCTCCACTCCACACCAATGGACTCCACCACCAGCCCCCCACTGCCCTCCACTTCCCCCCTCTCCCTTACATCGGCCCAGGTGAGGAGAGAACTGAGGCGGCTGAAGAACAGGAAAGCTGAAGGACCAGATGGCATCAGGCTGCTCAGGACCTGTGCAGACCAGCTCTGTGAGGTGCTCAGGTACATCTTTAACCTGAGCCTCAGCCTGGAGAAGGTCCCTGTCCTGTGGAAGACCTCCTGTGTGGTTCCGGTTCCTAAGATATCACATGCGAAGGAGCCGAACCATTACAGACCCGTCGCCTTGACCTCCCACCTGATGAAGACCATGGAGAGGCTCATCCTCGGTCACCTCCGCTCCGTGGTGTGCACCGTGATGGACCCGCTGCAGTTTGCCTACAGGCCAAACATCGGGGTGGATGATGCTGTCATCTACCTACTGCACAGGGCGCTGGTTCACCTGGAGACCACTGGGAGCGTTGTGAGAGTCATATTTTTTGACTTCTCCAGTGCGTTCAACACCATCCAGCCGGCGCTGCTGTGGGGGAAGCTGGAAGGAGCTGAAGTGGATGGAAAGTTAGCTGCGTGGACCATCGACTACCTCACCAACCGGCCACAGTACGTGCGTCTGCAGAACTGTGTGTCTGAGGTGGTAGTCTGCAGCACGGGGGCCCTCAGGGAACAGTGCTCTCACCGTTCCTCTTCACCCTCTACACCTCGGACTTCACCTACAACACCAGCAGCTGTCATCTCCAGAAGTTCTCTGACGACTCAGCCATTGTGGGCTGTGTGTCTGAGGGGAACGAGCTGGAGTACCGGTCAGTCATCATGGACTTTGTGGACTGGTGTGAGCGCAACCACCTGTGCTTAAACACCAGTAAGACCATGGAGATGGTGATTGACTTCCGGAGAAGGACACTACCCCACACACCAGTGAACATCCAGGGGAAGGACATTGACCTGGTGGACAGTTTCAAGTACCTGGGTGTTCACCTCAACAGTAAACTGGACTGGTCACACCACACAGACGCCCTGTACAAGAAGGGCCAGAGTCGCCTCCACCTCCTGAGGAGACTGAGGTCCTTTGGCGTATGCAGGCCTCTGCTAAGGACATTTTATGTCTCTGTGGTAGCCTCTGCTGTCCTCTACGCCGTTGTCTGCTAGGGAGCGAGCAGCACTGACCGGGACAGGAAGAGACTGAACAAGCTGGTCAGGAGGGCCAGCTCTGTCCTGGGCTGCCCCCTGGACTCTGTGGAGGAGGTGGGTGAGAGGAGGATGTTGGCCAAGCTCACATCCATCATGGACAACACCTCTCACCCGCTGCACCAGACTGTGGAGGGGCTGAGCAGCTCCTTCAGCAGCAGACTGAGACACCCTCAGTGTAGGAAGGAGCTACCGCAGGTCCTTCATTCCCACTGCTGTCAGACTGTACAACTTATCTGTATAGTCATAATACTGTGTAATATTTATTTATATTTTACTGTGCAATACCCCCCCATTATCAATGTCATCATATTCTTCATATCCCACCATCACCATGTAAATATGTATATAGTCTGTGAGGTTGTTTTCTTGCACTGTCAATTATATATATATATATATATATAGTATTTATAATGGTACATATTTTTTGCTTTTCTTAGACTTCTTGTAAATAATTTATATTACACCTTCTTGTTGTGATGCATGTTCACCTTATTCTGTCTGCTTTCTGCACTTTATTCTGTAACAAGAGCTGCTGTAACGAGTGGATTTCTCCACTGTGAGATTAATAAAGTCTAATCTAATCTAATGTTTACATTTCAGGACCCATTCCTTTTTTTTTTTTTTTTTTTTTTTTTTTCACCTGTCTTGTCCAGCATCGTTGCAAACACAATGAATGTCTGGCTGCCGTCTGGTGCCGGGCAATTTTACTCTATCAAGCAGGGATTTCTACTACATGTATAAAGTCCCTCTTGATGATATGAAAAACTTCATTAAATCAAACTCTTAATGCTGGACTCGACCGGAGGGGACAGAGAGAGAGAGAGAGAAAAGAAGGGAGAGAGAAGAGGGAGGGGAGGGAGAGGGACAGAAAGGGTGTGGGGAGCGCAGGTGGGGACTTCAGACATCATACAAAAGACCACGTAATCCATACTACTTACAACATATATAGCTAAGATCATCCTAGCCAGTAGGTCATTACACAAATAGTTGATAATAGTAACAATAATAATAATCACAATAATAATAATAATAATAATAATAATAATAGTAATAATAATAATAATAAGAGTAATAATAATAATAATAATAACAGAAATAATAATAAAATTTTAAGAATAATTATAAGAATAGAGAGAAAAGGTATATTGAAGAAAAAAATATGATAATAGATATAGGTGAAACTGCTGTATTCAAGAACACGCGCAGAGAAACCTGTGTGGATGTGCTGGAGGACTCGGCCACACGGCAACGCAGAGACTGTGTCAACATACCGAATATACGGAGTGGAGACGTTCAGGAAGGAGTGACCATGCAGAGTGATCATGCAGATGCCACCTCACCTGAACAGAGGCCAGAGTCAGGCCAGCGGTCCCGAGACCCAGGCCACCAGCCCCCCCGTAGGTAACAGACCCCGACCGGTCCACAGAGACGACCACCCGCCCGCCCAGGAAGACAGCAGCAGGAGACCCCAGCAGGAGCCCCCCCGCGGACACAGGGCACCGGCCCCGGCAGGCCGAGGCCAGCAGTCCCCGACCCCCCCCCGAGCACCGGCCGCCTGGGACAGACAGGGCAGAGGGCCCGGGCCCAGGAGCGCAGGGACACCCCCCACCCCCACAGGCCGAGGGCCAGCACGCCACCTGGGGGGACCCGGCCCGCCCAGACGGCCACCGCCAGAGGCCAGCCCCACACCCCAGTGCCCAGCCGCACACCCCGAGAACTAATCCTGCCCCCCCCCCCCAGACCAACACACACACAAACAAACACACACACACACACACACACACACACCATCCTTCCACTCCTCCATTCATCCTCCCACGCATACACCATCCATCCCTCACATACTCTTTCCTCCCGCACACACACACCATCCTTCCACCATCCATCCTCCCACACACACACCATCCTTCCACCATACATTCTCCCACACATACCCCATCCTCCCACACATACATCATCCTTCCACCATCCATCCTCCCACACATACACCATCCTCCCTCTCATACACCATACATCCACCTTCACATACCCCATCCTCCCACACACACACACACTATCCTTCCACTACCCATCCTCCCACACATACACCATTCTCCCACACATACACCATCCTCCCTCTTCTACACCATACATCCACCTTCACATACCCCATTCTCCCACACACACACACACTATCCTTCCACTACCCATCCTCCCACACATACACCATTCTCCTACCCACACACCATCCTCCCTCTCATACACCATCCATCCTCCCACACACACACCATCCTTCCACCATCCATCCTCCCACACATATCCCATCCTCCCACACATACATCATCCTTCCACCATTCATCCTCCCACACATACCCCATCCTCCCACACACACACACACACTATCCTTCCACTACCCATCCTCACACCATTCTCCTACCCATACACCATCCTCCCTCACATACACCTTCCTCCCACACAAACACCATCCTTTCACCATCATCCTCCCGCCACCTTATGTCCCGGGGGGACAGCCTCAGCCAGGAGGCGAGGAGACATGAGCCAGGCCCCCACCCCCCCCACACCGCCCCAGCCCCCCACTCTCCACCCCCAAAACAGCACCTTCCCCCCAGGGCCAGCAACCAGAATCCCCCGGGACAGCCCGCCCACGCCCCGGGCCAATGCGACAGGCCACCCGGCCCGCCCCGCCCCCGGGCCATCCATGGAGACAGGGGCGCTTAAAGACCCCATCCCCCTTCCCTCCCCCACTAGTGAGGGAATATATTATGTGCTGTTTGCAATTAAAAGAGTTAAAATTGGGGGGCAGTAACTGCATTGAGGAGGGGGTGGGGCCACCTGAGCAGTCCCACCCACCTGACCTCGCATGTTCCGCCCCCCAAAACGTGTTTGTATGTTGCAAATGTTATTTGTGCTCAGTGACTAAGTGGAATTAAAAGCTGGGAGGCATGCTGCCGCTTGGCGAAGCAATGGGGCCACTATGATGACCCCCCCGCCCCGCCCAGCGCAACAAGCACACCTCCCACAGCCCTACCTGTGTATGTAGTGAAGAGTGGGGGAGGGGAGGGGTCAGGAGATGTAGGTCCAGAGGGGAGTAAACCTCCCCCCTGGAAGACGACCCGCCAGCGGCTCAGGGCGCCCCCGTCCTCCGCCGGCCCCGAAGGGCGTCACAGGCCCGGAGCAGCCACCCAACCCAGGCACGCCACGAACCCCCCCAGGGGCCAGCCACCAGCCCAAGGGGCCACTTTCATCTTTCTGAGTGGGAGGGGGGCGAGGCGAGGGAAGGGAACCCCAGGCCCACGCCCCCGACACCCGGCCAGGGCGCCCCCCAGAGGACACGTCCTAACCCCTGCAAACACACACACCCTTTTTTTTTTTTTCCCCTCCAGCCACTCACACACCCTCTCACACACCTCTATACACAAACACCTCAAAACGTGCACATACCTCCACACACACACCTCAGGCACATACCTATAAACACACACACACACCGGTGCCTCCATACACACACATGGAAACTTTCATACACACACGCCCACATACACACACACTCTCATACCCCTCCATACACATACACCACTACACACACATTCACATACATACCTGCATATACACACAAACACCTCCATACATACTCACGCCTCCACCCACACCTTCACTCCTCCACCCACACATCGACCTCCACATGCACACACTCACACATACACACCTTCACACACACACACACACATACATCCCACATAGACCTCCACACATACACCCGCACACCCCTCACACACACACACGTAGACTCACACACCCAGACCTTCATACACACCTACACACACGTACAGCACACACATCCCTCTACACCCACCCACACACAAGCATACCTACAGACACACACACACACACCTACCTATATATACACACACCCCCACCCAGGTTCTGGGGCTGCGACCAAGCACCAGGGCACGGACCAACCAGCCCCCGGCACGGCACATCCGGACGGGCCCAGCCCCCCCCAGCAGCGGCAGACCCCCCACCCCTAGGAGCGGGGGGAGACCCGACGCCCCAGAGCCCGGGGCCCCCACCCGGCCCACCCTGGGCCCGACCAGCCACCCGGCCAGGGGCCGACGGACACCGACCCAGGCACCCCGGCAGCCACCCCCCACCGCCACGAGGCAGCCCCACCCCGGGGCCCACCCAATGCCGCCCGCCCAGATCGGAACCCCCAGCCGACCCAACAGTGGAGCAGCCGAGATCCCCACCCAGGAGACAACCGGAGACCCGAAGCCACCAGGGACCCCCCACCCACATCCACCATCATCCCAGCGAAGCCGCAATCCTCCACCTACATTAAGTGATGTAGCCAGTCACAGGGGACCAGAGGGAATGAAAGTCAGGACCCATTCCTACAGCGGGTAAAGGAATTGAACTTTTCAGTAGACTTCTTGGCCTGAACACATGGTTATCAAACGCATGTATCACCCATGGGATAAAGTTCATTGATAACTTCAATATCTTGTGGAACTGTAAGGAGCGATTCAGACCTGGTGGTGTGCATCCAAATCTAACTGGATGGAGATTACTTGGTGCACACTTGCGTCATGCTGTTGGGACGGCAAACCCAAACATGATGTACAGATAAGAGCGAAGGACACAGCAGAGAGGAGATCAACTCCCAGCTCCCCCCCCTCACCAGACCCTCTTCTCCACATCACCCAGAGTCTTCAAAGGATGTCTCTATCCCGGACCGGACCCCAGCAACCACCATCTACCAAGAAATACAGGGCTCCTCCTCCTCCCCTCCTCATCCTCCTATTAGATCATTGGTCCTGGCAGAGCAGGTCACGGGAGGAGGTGCAGGAGGTTCACAGGGCAGCAGCAGAATTCACAACAAAGATAACATGCCATGATGCGTTCAGGGTCCTTGCTGTAGTTTCGCTACTACTGACAGCTGACACAAGTGCTACAGTTCTTAATGAAACAGCACCCCCTCATTTTAGTTTTATGAATAAATGTCGAAACGGGAGGAAAGGGGGAGGAGAAGCTGCCTTATTTAAAGATTCATTCCAGTGTAAAGAAATTTCATTTGCTGATTTTACTTCTTTTGAATATCTTAGTTTTATTTTAAGGGGCATTCCTAAAATCCTGTTTCTAATCATCTACAGACGTCCAGGACACTGTGTAAATTTTACTGATGAATTTTCTGAATTATTGTCAGTTGTCTTTACTGATTTTAACCATTTCATCCCAACTGGGGATTTTTAGATTTTGACGGATGGTAATGTCAAGGAATTTTCTTCCATATTGGATGTTTGGTTTGTGGCAACATGTAAAAGAACAGACCCACATTCGAGGTCACATTCTGGACCTGGTTATTTCAGGGTGTTGATATTTCTTCTGTAGCGGTCACTGACTCGGCCTTGTCTGACCATTTTTGTATTTTGCTTGATTTACTGATCACTCAGAATGTCCAACCAACCTGCTTCTCCGTTAGGAAGAGGTACATTAATGAAAGAACAAGTGCTAAGTTTGTGGAGGCCATAGCTATGTTACCAACAACCAGAGCAGAGTCAGTTAATGGACTCCTGGATCATTTCAAGCTCAAAGTCTTGAATGTAATGGATGCTGTTGCACCGATAAGAATCAAGAGCAACTTGAGCAAACAGAAAACACCATGGAGAAACACCACTGTGGTTACCAGCCTAAAAAGAGAATGCAGAAAAACTGAGCGGAAATGGAGGAAAAATAAACTTCAAATTTACTATGAGCTGTAGAAACAAAGCCTGCGTAACTATAACAATGAGCTGTTAAGGCCAGAGAGCTGCATTTATCTGGAATGATTATCAGGAATGTCAACAATTCTCACACTATTTGCTATGATTGAAAAACTTACAAAACTTCCTATACAGATAAGCCCAGAGCTCCTTTCCACTGAGAAATGCAACCAATTTGCAAACTTTTTTAGTCAAAAAAAAATTAGAACAGTTAGGCAAAATATTAATTCCACACAGTCAAACAAGAAAACTAGTCTGAAACCCGGAAATAATTCTGATGTTATGTCGCAATTTAAAATGGTTGATTTAAAAATCCTACAAGAAACAGTTTGGCATTTTAAATCAACAACATGCACTCTGTTGTGTAGTGGTCTCCTACTGATAGTTAACAGCTCACTGGCATCAGGCATTTTTCCCAAGTCACTAAAGATAGCTGCTATTAAGCCACTCGTAAAGAAAAGGACTCTAGACGCCTCTATAATGAACAACTATAGACCTGTCTCTAACCTCTCTTTTATTTCCAAGATTATTGAAAAAGTTGTATTTCACCAGCTTCATGACTTTTTAAATGAAAGTGGAAATCTTGATAAATTTCAGTCCGGCTTCCGACCTCATCACAGCACTGAAACAGCTCTGGTCAAAGTGTTAAATGACATTAGGTTGAATAGTGATTCTGGTCAAGTATCAGTCCTGGTTCTGTTGGATCTCAGTGCTGCGTTTGATACTGTAGATCAGAGAATCCTGTTATCAGGCTGGAAAACTGGGTTGGACTTTCGGGAGCGGTCCTTAACTGGTTCAGGTCATATTTAGAAGGCCGGAGTTATTTTGTTATGATCGGCAGCTATGAATCTGAGCGAGTGGCCATGACTTGTGGAGTCCCCCAGGGGTCAATCCTTGGACCTCTTCTGTTCAACTTGTATCTGCTCCCTTTGGGTAAAATTTTACAGAACTATAGCATTAATTATCAAAGTTATGCTGATGATACACAACTTTATGTGTCTCTGTCTCCAGATGACTGCAGTCCAATAGACTTATTGTGTCAGTGTCTGGAGCAAATAAACACCTGGATGAAGGAGAATTTTCTACAATTAAATGAAGACAAAACTGAGATTATTCTGTTTGGTAGCAAAGAGAAGAGGGTCAGCATTGGTAAACACCTGGAGACTCGGGCTCTTAAAATCACCGACCAAGTTCGTAACCTGGGAGTGTTGATAGACTCAGACCTGACTTTCAGCAGCCACATCAAAGCTTCACTAAGAAGCTTTTTACCAGCTCAGAAACATCAACAGAATTAAAAGTTTAGTCTCCCAGAAAGACCAAGAGAAACTCATCCATGCATTCATCTCCAGTAGACTGGATTACTGTAATGGTCTTTTAACAGGACTTCCTAAAAAGAGCATTAAACATCTGCAGCTCATCCAGAACGCTGCTGCTAGAGTTTTAACCAGGACTAAGAGATCTGAACACATCACACCAGTTTTTAAATCTTTACACTGGCTCCCAGTTTATACTGGTTTCCAACCAGTCACAGAATAAATTTTAAAACCCTTCTGATCATTTCCAAATCCCAGAATGGTTTAGGCCCAGAATACATCTGTTGTATGTTCAGAGAATATAAACCTAGCAGAGCTCTTAGATCCAAAGACTCTGGTCAACTAGTCCAGACCAGAGTCCAGACCAGACTCCAGACCAGAGTCCAGACCAGGGTCCAGACTAAACATGGAGAAGCAGCATTTAGCAGTTTTGCTGTAAACAAGTGGATCAAACTGCCAGTGGAGAATAAACTTTCACCAAACGTAGACATTTTTAAATCCAGGTTAAAAACATTTATTTTCTCATGCCTATGCATGAAATCTGCACGGTAACTTTTTTAACTTATTTTGCTTTTAATCATTTTAATATAATTTATTATTTTATTGTGATTATGTGTTGAATACATCTGTAATGCCTGTGTTTTATGTAGAGCACTTTGAATTGTCCTGTACATGAAATGTGCTGTACAGATAAACTGCCTTGCCTTGCCTATATGTATGTATATGTGTAGGTGTATGTATGAATATGTATGCGTATATGTGTATGTGTGTGTGTGTGTGTGTGTGTATATGTACAGGTACACGTATGCAGGTATGCAGGTATGTATGTACACGCATATGTATATATGTGTGTTTGTGTATGTATGTATGTATGTATGTATGTATGTATGTATGTATGTATGTATGTGTAAAATGATAGTTTCTCCTTTCTTAAATCCAGAAGTTGGGAAGCAGGATGGATGTACAGATTAATTATTAATTATGGTTGAAGGGGGAGGAATAAATAAGTTTACTTCTCCCTACCTCCTGCCCACATGTCAGTGGGGTTCATTTATGTTGTTAGATGATTATATGTAGGTTTTGGTGGAATTAATTTGATCTGTCTGAATAAACATAAACATCAACATCATGAGTACAATTTCACACATTTCTTATTATGGTCTGTAAATGTGCACAAACATATGAACATATAGCATGTTCATATGGATCCAGTAAC
Organism: Melanotaenia boesemani; assembly: GCF_017639745.1. Classification (NCBI taxonomy): domain Eukaryota; kingdom Metazoa; phylum Chordata; class Actinopteri; order Atheriniformes; family Melanotaeniidae; genus Melanotaenia; species Melanotaenia boesemani. The sequence goes on along the minus strand of NC_055689.1, from coordinate 1,457,726 downwards.
TCAATATAATTTACATTATTAACATGTGGAAAATAATTCTGAAGCATGGCAGCTTTTATTTTGTTGTGACGGTGATCATTTATGTAGCAGAAACCCTGAACACATTCAGCTTCATAACAACATAAAGAACATACTTGGGAAGCTGAACAGGCTAAGTTAGCGCAACAAGCCAGAAACTCCAACAAACAAGTTATTGGTAAGCTAGTTCACCCAGCTCCCAATCTCTCTCCATGTCACTGAATCCATTCAGTTCTTCATCCTCGGTGACCAACTGCTGACTGTGGTCAAGCCAGCCGCTCCTGCTTTTTAAGCAGGCTCGTCACACCGGGACACTACAATGTGTAACAGTTTACAAAATAAAATAAAAAATAAATACATTTCAAAATAAAATAATTTTAAAAAGATGGGTAATTGTTGGCAAATAAAAATTCGTGTCATCAATGACATTTTTTGTGTAACTGGGTCACATGAACTAGAAGCTATTGTGCTAAAATACTATACAAGAAAAAAATGTCTTCACTATTAACATAGAAAGAGGTGTATCTTACTATCATCCTGTACTGAGTTTGGGTCAATAGGTCACATGATCTGGAAGGTACTGAACTTATAATTATGCTTATTATGTTTTTACCACTGTTAACGCTGTGACCTTACATCTGGACAGATTAGTCTCTACACTGCCCCCTCCTGGTTACTCATACTGCAGCTTGCAAACGTGCAGCAATAATTTCTGAGGATGTGCACAAACAACGCTTCAAATAAACGTAAAATACACAAGGTAGCCATGCTTAAACACGTGTGCTTATTTAACAGCAAGCATATTCTCTGCCTCAGCTAGCTTTAGCCTCATTATTGGAATTTGCTGATGAAATTAAGTGAAAGAGGAAATACACCATTTCCCCAGTAAACTGAAAGCTGGTGAGTTTGTGAGAAAGGCTACGGGGAAAGTTTTAGGGGTTGTTTTATGTAACTGTTCAGTGATATGTTTCCCATTTTGATGTAGTTGCCTTTTCTCTTGTGTTGGTGTACATTAATGGAGGAAACTATTGCCATTATTAGGGATGGGTAATGATTTTCAAATGTTTAAATGAGTCATTCTATGAAGCAAGGGCCAAAATTTCATCAAGGGCAAAACTTATTTTAAGAAATACACAATAAAACAGATAGGTTAAACCTCCAAAAAACATATTTCCCACCTCAAGTATAACATATTTTAATTATACCTGTAAAATAATATTGCCTATATGTATTCAGACCCGGGAGTCATTCTTGTACCACCCTGTCATGGACAATATGCACACATAGACCAATAATACATAAAATAAATTCTAAAAATCATGTGTTTTTCTACTAGTGAAGTGTCCTTTATTAGATATTAATATTTTAAAACATAATTCAAGTTAAAAACAACTCCAGAGGTGTACGATTCATACATACCACCCTTCACAATGTAAAATGTGACGGGGTGGTAAATTTCAACATAAAATGGCTGTCAGTTCACTACATGGTAAACTAGCTGACTCATCTTTTATATACAGTCTATAGCTGTGTCCGAATGTGCGCCCTACTCCCTAGTGCCCTATTTAGGGATCACGCCATTTTGTAGGGGTGTCCGAATGTCCAGAAAGAAAAAAGTAGGGCACTCAAAATGACCCAAAATGCCTTGCAGGCCAAAGCTCAACATGGTGCAAGGAGGCAAAAATATCGAGCAGCACGAAATGACCTATAAATGTAAGTATTTTATTAATCATATTCAATAATTGAGTGTTGTTAATGCATTGAAATAAAAAACAACTTGTGATGTAAAGGTTTTTGGTCATTGTGGCCATGTATAAATAAATATATATATATATATATATATATATATATATATATATATATATATATATATATAAATAAACTGAGGATAGTCAACGATCGTATTTTGTTAGCTTTCCGTGCATCTGCTCATGACATCTTTTAACACTAATTATTAATTAACTGCTTATCAGAAAATAAGTTGGGTACATGTTTAGGTTATGCTGTAGTATATGATATACAGACGTGGACAAAATTGTTGGTACCCTTTGGTTAATGAAAGAAAAACTCACAATGGTCACAGAAATAACTTGAATCTGACAAAAGTAATAATAAATAAAAATTCTATGAAATTTAACCAATGAAAATCAGGCACTGCTTTTCAACCATGTTTCAACAGAATTATTTAAAAAAATAAACTCATGAAACAGGCCTGGACAAAAATGATGGTACCCTTAACTTAATATTTTGTTGCACAACCTTTTGAGGCAATCACTGCAATCAAACAATTCCTGTAACTGTCAGTGAGACTTCTGCACCTCTCAGCAGGTATTTTGGTCCACTCCTCATAAGCAAACTGCTCCAGTTGTCTCAGGTTTGAAGGAAGCCTTTTCCAGACGCCATGTTTCAGCTCCTCCCAAAGATGCTCAATACGATTTAGGTCAGGGCTCATAGAAGGCCACTTTAGAATAGTCCAATGTTTCGTTCTTAGCCATTCTTTGGTGTTTTTAGCTGTGTTTTGGGTCATTGTCCTGTTGCAAGACCCATAACCTGCGACTGAGACCAAGCTTTCTGACACTGGCCAGCACATTTCTCTCTAGAATCTCTTGATAGTCTTGAGATTTCATTGTACCGGCACAGATTCAAGACACCCTGTGCCAGATGCAGCAAAGCAGCCCAGAACATAACAGAGCCTCCTCCATGTTTCAAAGTAGGGACGGTGTTCTTTTCTTCATATGCTTCATTTTTCCATCTGTAAACATAGAGCTGATGAGCCTTGGCAAAAAGTTCCATTTTTGTCTCATCTGTCCATAGGACATTCTCCCAGAAGCTTTGTGGCTTGTCAACATGTAGTTTGGCTTTTTTATGGTTTGTTTTTAACAATGGTTCCTCCTTGGTCGTCTCCCATTAAGTCCACTTTGGCTCAAACGACGACGGATGGTGCGATCTGACACTGATGTTCCTTGAGCTTGAAGTTGACCTTTATTCTCTTTAAAAGTTTTTCTGGGCTCTTTTGTTACCGTTCGTATTATCCGTCTCTTTGATTTGTCATCAGTTTTCCTCCTGCGGCCACGTCCAGGGAGGTTGGCTACAGTCCCATGGATCTTACATTTCTGAATAATATGTGCAGCTGTAACCACAGGAACATCAAGCTGCTTGGAGATGGTCTTATAACCTTTACCTTTAACATGCTTGTCTATAATTTTCTTTCTAATCTCCTGAGACAACTCTTTCCTTTGCTTCCTCTGGTCCATATTGAGTGTGGTACACACCATGTCACCAAACAGCACAGTGACTACCTGTAGCTTATATATAGGCCCATTGACTGGTTACAAGATCGTAGACACCTGTAATGCTAATTAGTGGACACACCTTGGATTAACACATCCCTTTGGTCACATTATTTTCAGTCTTTTGTAGGGGTACCATAATTTTTGTCCAGGCCTGTTTCATGAGTTTATTTTTTTAAATAATTCTGTTGAAACATGGTTGAAAAGCAATAACTGACTTTCACTGGTTAAATTTCATAGAATTTTTATTTATTATTACTTTTGTGAGATTCAAGTTATTTCTGTGACCATTGTGATATTTTCTTTCATTAACCGAAGGGTACCAACAATTTTGTCCATGAGTGTATGTCGTTTTTTGTCTTTTTAGAGATGGATGAGGACGTGGAGAGGCTGGTCCGCCTCCGTGTGGCGGCGGACCAGCTCTTCAATGGGAGGAGGTTTGCTTCGGCTGCCGGCTGGGAGTAAGCTTATTATTTTAATTTAATGTATGTACTACTGCTGCTGCTATTATGTAATACTGTGTGTGGTGTGTGGTTTAATGGCTGTGCTGCAGAAAATAGGGCTGAGCCGGGAGGTCAGCCCTGCCCGGGCAGCCAAAAAGTGGGAAAACCTAAAAAAAACCTACAAGGTTTGTGACTTTTGTAGTTTCAAATGTGATCGTTATATACAGTACAATGTAAATACCATGTTACAGTTACTTAAAATCCCATGTTTGAAGGAGCTCAGGAAACCACCCACAGGAACTGGCACTGAGACGGAGGAGCCCACTGCTGCATCATGGAAGTGGTTCTCCCTGATGGATGAGGCGATAGGCAGCAAACCGTCTGTACGGCCTCCCTGCCTTATTGCTTCATCCTGTGAGGAGAGCCCTTCCACGTCTGTGGCACCCTCCTCTGTCACATGATGAGGAAGATGAGGGCGAGAGCAGCACCCCTGCCAAGCGGCCGAGGCGCGAGAGTCTTCTCCATTTTCTGGAGAAGGCAGAGAAGAGAGATGAAGAGGGAGAAAAGAGAGAAGAGGAAAGGGAGAAAAAGGAGGAGGAAAGGGAGGAGAGATTGTTGTCTCTATTAGGAAAAATAGTTGAGAAAATTAAATAAAATGTTGGAACATTTAATGATGAGTTCTTTTTATTTAAAATAAAAATAGAAACTCAAACAATAAACTTATAGATAACTTATAACAAGGGATATTTCAATTATAGTTACATTTTTAAGGCATATTTATAGGGACACACTTATTCTACTGAAACTATTTACACTTGTCTCTTTTGAAATGTTTTTTACATATTTAGTTTGCTGTTTGACTTCAGAACAAAACAAGACAAAGGAATAAAACAAGAAAAAACCTGCTTTTCAAAACACCAAATGCTCTCTCTATTACAGCTCGTGCCCTGGAGTGGTGTCGATTATACCGGGCTTCAATGGGACTCCTTACAGGCTCCCTGTAAGGAGGAAGGAGGGTGATGGGCTGTGACGGGCACGGATATCCACCATCGCCGATAATGATGAAGCCGTTCGGTGGGTAAAGATGTTGGGTGTACAAGGGGCTGTTTTTTAGTACACGGGAATCATGTACTGATCCTGGATATCCAACAAAAATGTCCAGAAATCTGCCTCTATGGTCGCACACTGCCTGGACCTGAATGGAATGAAAAAGCTTCCTGTTAAAATAACATTCCGCATTCTCACCAGGGGGCTTGATCCTGACGTGGCAGCCATCAATGCTTCCCACCACCTTCCTAAATGCTGCAGATCCACCAAGCTTCTGGAAACCAGCTGAAACCTCTGCCAGTCCATCCAAAGAGGGAAAGTTGATGACCCTTCTGCGCAGAGCCAGTATGGTCTCCGCAACCCTGTGGACAACGTCGCAGACCGTGGCCTTGGGCATGTCAAAGGCCCGGGCCACAACATGGTATGATGTGCCGCTTGCCAGCCAGAAGAGAAACAGCAGTGTGTCCAGGTGTTTCCCCCAGCAGCCCAAAGCTGCCCAATCAGACCCGAGATGGCGTCTCGGTTCAGGCGGAAGTCAGGGCGGAGGTCAGAGTGACCATCAAAATACATGGTCTGGAGGGGGACAGTTTTATTCACCTGGCAGTAAAGTGGTGGTCCCTAAAAGAAATAAAACTTTGTGAGTTTGTGTGAAATACTTAAGGAAAAAAATAAAACAAAAGACTAAAATGAAAAAGAAAAAAAAAAAAACAACTTTCCAAGTAATGAAACTACTTAAAATTCAATGTTTGAAGGAGCTCTGTGTTGTTTGTTGTTAAGCATGTTATTCTGTTGGTTAATTTCCAATGTGGTGTTCTTTTAACCAATAAAGTTCATTCTATGTAAATAGTCATTTTATTTAGTGTCTCAATTTATTCTTAGTTTAAATCCAGTACATACAATTTATAACATGTATAACTAAGATGTGATATAAGCTGGAGTTGAGGCCTGTTCTTGGTCTACATAAAGGCCAGCAGTGTTCTCTTTAGAGAAAGGAGACTGATCTCCCATAAAACTAGCTGTAACAGCAGCTTTTAATTTGAGATGAGGACCAAAAGTATATTTAACTTTGCCCAGAAGATGGCGTTGTCTGTGATAAACAGGTTACAAAAAAAAAAAACCCAAAACCATTTACTTACGTGGTGTCTTGCGAACACAATAAGTGCCATTCTCTACATCCGTTTTCTCCTCATCACGTCTCCTTCGTCTTTTCTGCCGTTGTTTACTTATTTGGACGATTAAAAGCTGAATTAGCGTCAATAAGAATTTAAAACTTGTGCCATTTCTCCGATGGAGAATACTGCATCGAGTGACGCGGGTTGTGGTTGCCGTGGTGACGGCGGTAGTCACGTGGTTTGTGTCGAAGAAAAAAATAGGCCACTTTGTGTCTGAATCGCTAAGAGAATGAGTCACTATGTAATGTGATATGTAGTGCAGTCCTACGTAGTGAACGAGGGGTTAGGGAGTAGGGTGCACATTCGGACACAGCCTCTGTTTTGAACTTGGCTCCTACAGAGGCTCACATGATGTCATTTCCTGTTTGTGATGCCATGTAAAATAAGAGCATATTTTTATAGTAAGTGTGACGGGGTGGTAAGTCAAACTAAGGGACACACTCAAATTGTAATTTTTTTTTTTAACTAAAAATAACTCTTTTTTTTTTTAAATAAATATAGTTCATAGTATCAAGCACATCCATTTCATCCTGAAAACAATAAAAGCTTGATATATATATATATATATATATATATATATATATATATATATATATATATATATATATATATTGATGTTACATGCAAAGTCACATGGCAAAAATGACCATGTGCTAATTAAAAATGATAAAAAATTTATATTTTTCTTTTAAAATAGCATTATCTCTTATTATGGGATCAAGAGCACATCTTAACAGCTTGAAACTTTGGAAATACAGTTGGATGCATTTTTATGGATGTTTAATCTCATCAAATGTTGTGGACTCAAATGGCTGCCGTTCCATAAAATAGTCACTGATAAAAGAAATCAAATAGTTTATGACTATTGATAAATGACTGTCCTTTTTTTACTTGTAGTAACATGTTACCACCACCAGGAGGTGCCAGGAAAACACAACAAAAGATAACAAAAGACTGTTATGACGTGTGTGGTGCAATGAGATTTGATGCTAGGGAAGTACAGACATAAGAAACATGTAGAGCTAAAGACTGCAACCAATAAAAAACCTTAACCCTGACAGGAATAATAAATGAAAATGAGGCCCAGTACATCAGAGTCAAAGAAAGCTAGCAAAACATTAGCCTAATAGCATAATTGCCTATGTCATATAAGGTTTTATAAGCAATGATGCATGGTGAATCAGTTGTGTTAGGAGGACATATCACAATTCTACCATGACAATGCATTTAACAGTGACGCATCCAACAGAAAGTCCATCCACACATCAGCAGTCAGATGCTAGCTTTGTTGCTAAATGAAGTTTGATGTTTATAGAGCAAGTAGTGGACTTCATCTCAAGGATGATAGACATGCTTCCATCAGTTTTTTCTGAGGTTTTATAAGTTTTATGGATTTTTTTTTTTTTTTTTTGCCTAAATTTACAGTGACATTAAGAAAAACTATCAGCACAAAACCAAAGAAACTGTCTGATGACACTGTAGTTAGCAAGCGTTGTAAATCTGGCTTTCACCAAGTCCTGGCAGACAGACAAACTTATGAAAACCTGATTAATGTTCTTTCCACAGCTACCAAACACTGGAGGCTCAATGGAAAACTAACAGCATGTGTACATGACAATGGCAGCAACATTAGCCGACACCGGCTACAAGCCAGATGTAAGGGTATTCAAAGAATGGTTGAATTATTATCTGGAATTTTCTAAAAGTATTTTTTCATGAAATGCAAATTTCTATTTATTTTGCTGGTGGTTTACCTCATTCTTACTGAATGATACTACTAATATATGATTTAAAAGCTAACAAAACTACTTTGCAGTGAGGCCTCAAGCTAGCGCTATGCTAGGTTGTCAACAGATTTACATTTGTAAACGTAGATATGTTGGAGTCTTTATAATTGCTTCTGAATTTTGATGCTATAAATAGCAGCACATTTGTTAATATTCACATTGGGAATGGAAACCTGAGGGATCTGAGACAGATCTCACAGGAGCAGATGGAGAAGAATTGATATTTTGCGACAGGTAACGGACCGAGATCCAGAGGGACCAGGCAGAACTGGGATGTGTAAAATATATCTCCTATAATGTGACACTATTCTTTTAATTAATTTATTTCTAAAAAAAAGAAGAAGAAAAAAACAGGAAGCAATCATACCACAAATAATCATCTGAATCACCACGTTGTTGTGCAGTCAGTTAAATTGATCATTTTAAACAATGGTGTAAAACTCCTTACAAAATCAGCTTAGCAACTACAACAAGAGCAAAGACACAAGCTTGAGTCTTACTTCTTGAACGTGGTGGTGATGAAGAACGCGTGAGCCTGGGTGTGTTTATGCTGTCGGATCTGGATGCTGACTTGTGGGATTCCAACACGAATCTGATTCAGGAGCCACAGCAGAGTATGGTCGTCTATTGTATCTGAGGAAGTGAAAATACTTTTCAAGTTTTATGACATGTTTTTCATTAGTAAGCTTAAAACTACATATTGACTGTTTCTTTGTGTATATTCAGCTGAACTCCCTGCACAGATGCATGATTGACCTGAACAGGCTGAACCAAATTATTAATCACAGCCATGATGTGGGGCGGATGCTGGTGATAGTTAAAGGTCACGCTTCTGAAGATTACTCTCTGTATGTGGCCTGCAGTCAGATAATAAACTGAGTCAGTTTTCTAATTATTTCAGCAACAAATTACTTTTGATTCTTATAAACAAATTGTTGAGAAATTTTTGAGCTGAAATTAAAGTTGAGTAAAGAATTTTCTTCATTACTGTTTGTTACCACTCAGAGTATTTGAACAAAGTGAAGAGTAAGCAAGCAGAGAATTAATATGCTTTATTATTTGAGCTGTTAAGCATTAAAGAAGTTCAGTGTGAAAATAAATGACAGCAGTTAGCTGAACTATGCAGCAACAGCAATTAGGAAGGTGCCCCTTGTTATGACCAAACAGGAACAAAGCAGACGTCGGTGTGTGCTGCCCACAGCAACCAGGCATGAAAAGCATGTGAACAATGTTGAACCCGCTGGTTCAGCTACGTGACCACATCCCTCGCTTGTTCAGAGCAGCGTTCGCACTGACCTCCCATGTTGTTTTCATGTTTTACAAACAGAAATGTGAGCATTCCTCCTTCAAAGGGAACTTGTCTTCTAAGCGATCCCCACATGCCTTTTTAAATTGATTTATGACATTTTGGAGGCTGATATACTTAAAATAGTAAATAAATTGGATCATTTAGGAGCCAGGATTGTATGTTAGAATCTGTACAACTAGGGGCTTGGTTCAGTTAGGGGGATGCATCATTCTTACATACCAAGTTCTTGTTTACACTGACAGACTCAAATGAATCAGACCTCATAAATAACGTGTTCCACTCTGCCAGAGGTGGCACTGCATCAACAATTACTGTAGGAGAAGACGAGGCAACCAACGAGGAAGAAAACGGACTCATCTATGACAGCGTTTGTTTCCACCAGAGTAAAACATGAACTGCATCAGATCCAGGCGGGCTTCAGTTACAATCGTTTTAGAGACAAAATCAGTCCTGAATGGGCTGCGAGGTGGCAGCAAACTGTCGCAGGTCCGACTGGACTGTTGTTAAAATACTGCCCACTTTTGCTGAAGACAATCACCGTTGAGTTAGTTTTTCTAGAAGAGTTTTTTACACTGGTTCTGAGTCTGTGCTGCTCCAGTGATTTCAATCATTCATTTCAATGTAAACTGAGACGAAAAAAGAGGCTGATCACAGCATTTCGTACCTGGAAATGTCATCAGGATATCACAGTTTTTGGTGGGAACCATCTTTAACCAGGACTTGCGAGACATGATATAGTGTCGGGCCAGCAGAAGTCGTTTCCCAAACAATTTATCTAGAAGAGAAGAGGAGAGGGATGATAGTGATAAACAGTCTGCAGAAAATGAGGCCTGTGTGTTTTTGTGTGTGCGCATGAAGGGAGACAGCCAGATGGTGATCATGAACACAGATGGCTGGTAGATCATTAGCATCACTGACTTTATTTTCTGATTTATTTCATCGTGTTGCCTGACTGCAGGCTGAGCTGCAATGGTCACATGACTGGCTGAGCAAACAGAAGATGGCCACTAATAAAATCTCTACAACCACCATACACACAAAGCAGCAGGCCTCGGTTTACCCATCAGTGTTATTTTGTTTCCTCCTCATTCATACGGTGGTCCTCATCGTCTCGCTCTGTCCCATGCTGACAGCAGCTGGAGTGACTGACCGATCTCCTCACTGAATTCCACTGTGACTGTCAGCTCATGGAATTCACATTCTACTGCTGCATTATCAAATCCCTGCTTTTAGTATGTATTATCCTTCTTACTGAGAACCATCTGTGCTGCTCTCATCTCTGTTATAGACCTGCAACTATCAACCTTTGCCTACTTACACATGCTGGGAAAGTATCTGTTGGCCTGTTATCATGCAGTGGGGAAGCACAGAGACTGCCTTTGGCATGATGATGCAACTGGAGTCAAACCTCCGGCATTTCTTCTTCTCCCTGCAGGCTGCCCTTCAGAGTTGTGGTCTCTCTGGGCTTCAGTGGCATAATTAGTTATTAAAGATGAAAGATCCTCCATGAGACAGGGCAGGGAGGCGGTAATTCATCCATTAGACCTTGATCAGTGTGAGTAAACCAGATCTTGTGTTGAGGACTGTGACTAATTTGATGACAAACAAATCAAACCTGTGCCAATGTATGATTCACCTGGATTCATAATGCTGCATCTGCTGCTTGTGTGTGCTACTGAGCATCACTGGAGTCCCTGCAACCTTTCCAGTTAAACCTTTGATCTGCTTAATCTGTATTTTATATATATATATATATATATATATATATATATATATATGTTTAGAAAGATATGGACTTGAGTACGGAGTCCAGTCCAGTCTTGTAGGACAGGGTTACGATGGAGTATCTGTGATGAGTGGGAAACATTCTGGAGTGGCAGCTACAGTAAAGGCTGAAGCAAAACTACACTGTAGTGCTCATTGCCTCAGCTCGGTACTTGTTGATTGTCAGGTAGAACCAGAGGGAGGACGGACACAAGCGCAGGCAAGTTATACGGTTTTTTAATAAAGCTTCTCATACAAAGATGACAGGAGCAGGTCAAACAAGAGCCAAGCTAATACTACACAATGAAGCAGTCTGAGCAGGGAGTATAAGTAGCAAGATGACTCAGCATCAACTGAGGGTGATGATCGGACACAGGTGTAGTCCAAGATTGCTTGAGCAGAGGACTCCTGGGTAATGTAGTGTTGAAACCGGTGATCAGTAGACTGTGGATGTGGAGCGCACCCGAGACAAAGGAGCAGGCCTGACATTGATGCTGTGAGGGCAATCAAGATGCTGGTTACTTGTTTTCTTTATTCAAGATGATTTACACGTACATCTGGATCCTATGTTCACCAAAAGTGGCTGATGTTCAAAAAGAGATGTACAGAGATCAGCCGAGGGAGTTACAAAAACTCAGTGATAAGAGATCGGCAAGAATCGAATAGACAGATTACCAGCTGTACTTCATGTTCTTCATGATAGAAAGTAGTGGAGAAAGAGCTGCAGATGCCAGAGGTTTACTGTCTCAGTTAGACCTTAGCTTTGTCAGTCTTCTTGCAACATTTGGAAGTCTCTTCGGGGATGCAAAACTTCTCTCCGACACCCTCCAGCCTCCATGACTTAACCTAAGCATGGCAGTTAATTTAGTCCATGCACTTAAAGACTCATTGAAAGAGTACAGAAGTGAAACATTTGTTGACAGTCTGTGGAAATATATTGTAGAAAGGTCCCACGACAGCATCAACATGACACAAAGAATGGGAGACCATGCTGTCTCCCATTCTTTCCCATTTGGGAGGCAGAATGGTGCTGGTGAAGCTTTATTTCCAAAACTTAGGAACACAAAATCCACACACAACAGGAATAAACCACAAGGATCTGACAAAGACAAATGAAAACCATGAAGTAAAGATACACAGAGGGAGTAATCAAACCAGGTGAAGTACCGAGCCATTGTAATGGAAAATTATACATATAACTCTTATGCTTGTGTGATATTTAGATGAGACGTGTAATCTTGCACTCTGTATTTAAAAGTATGGCCTTATACTTTTCACTGAGTAGAACGACTTGTACCCTGCAAAATATTTGGTAATGAGCTTTTCTTTCTTAGTATTCTTTATCTGTGTCTGTAACACATCCAAGGAGAGGAGAGAAGAACTGTGTTAAAACCAGTTTGAGCAGGTTCTGAAGACAGCGTATTGAGGACTTGCACCTGCTTTTATGTCATGCGAGTCTATATTAACCAAGCCTGTGTGAATCTCTTTGGGACTCGCTCAGCCAAAGCTGTTTGACTGTGTGACTCTCATTGCGATTCAGCTCTTAATAAAAATACTTTGTTTGATTCTCACTTAGTGTGGTCTTTGATAATAAAATTTCCACAACACCAGGAACAGAAACTACAGAGCACATGAGGGAAAACAGAAAACTAAACATGACACAACCAAAAACCTAAACCACGATCATAACAAAAACTAAACATGAGTAAAACCAGGGCCCCATTTCCGAAAGCAGGTTCAACAAACTCTGAGATAAAAGTGCATCTCCACAACCACCACCGTTCAGAGGCTGAGGAGAAAACAGGTGGAGGTCTACCACAAGCACCGTTCAGAGGCTGAGGAGAAAACAGGTGGAGGTCCACCACCGTTCAGAGGCTGAGGAGAAAAAAGGTGGAGGTCTACCGCAAGCACCGTTCAGAGGCTGAGGAGAAAACAGGTGGAGGTCCACCACCGTTCAGAGGCTAAGGAGAAAAAAGGTGGAGGTCTACCACAAGCACCGTTCAGAGGCTGAGGAGAAAACAGCTGGAGGTCCTCCTCCACCACCGTTCAGAGGCTGAGGAGAAAAAAGGTGGAGGTCTACCACAAGCACCGTTCAGAGGCTGAGGAGAAAACAGGTGGAGGTCCACCACAAGCACCGTTCAGAGGCTGAGGAGAAAACAGGTGGAGGTCTACCACAAGCACCGTTCTGAGGCTGAGGAGAAAACAGGTGGAGGCCCACCAGCGTTCAGAGGCTGAGGAGAAAACAGGTGGAGGTCCACAGCCACCACTACCGTTCACAGAGGGCTAAGAAGAAAACAGGTGGAGATCCACCAGCGTTCAGAGGCTGAGGAGAAAACAGGTGGAGGTGAACCATCACCACCATTTACAGAGGCTCAAAAGAAAACAGGTGGAGGTCCACAACCACCACCGTTCAGAGGCTGAGGAGAAAACAGGTGGAGGTCTACCACAAGCACTGTTCAGAGGCTGAGGAGAAAACAGGTGGAGGTACACCAGCATTCAGAGGCTGAGGAGAAAACAGGTGGAGGTCCACAACCACCACTACTGTTCACAGAGGGCTAAGAAGAAAACAGGTGGAGATCCACCAGCGTTCAGAGGCTGAGGAGAAAACAGGTGGAGGTGAACCATCACCACCATTTACAGAGGCTCAAAAGAAAACAGGTGGAGGGTCCACAACCACCACCGTTCAGAGGCTGAGGAGAAAACAGGTGGAGGTCTACCACAAGCACCGTTCAGAGGCTGAGGAGAAAACAGGGGGAGGTCCACCAGCGTTCAGAGGCTGAGGAGAAAACAGGTGGAGATCAACCAGCACCAGCATCAGGAGGCTGAGGAGAAAAGAGGTGGAGGTCTACCACCACCTCCATTCAGAGGCTGAAGAGAAAGCAGGTGGAGGTCTACTACCGTACAGAGGCTGAGGAGAAAACAGGTGGAGGTCTACCACAAGCACCGTTCAGAGGCTGAGGAGAAAACAGGTGGAGGTCCACCACCGTTCAGAGGCTGAGGAGAAAAAAGGTGGAGGTCTACCACAAGCACCGTTCAGAGGCTGAGGAGAAAACAGGTGGAGGTCCACCAGCGTTCAGAGGCTGAGGGGAAAACAGGTGGAGGTCCACCAGCGTTCAGAGGCTGAGGAGAAAACAGGTGGAGGTCCACCACAAGCACCGTTCAGATAAACATTGATTGATAAAAACAGCAATAAATAAATAAATAAACACCGCGGACTATTTGTTTTTATGTGAGATGAACACATGAGGTGTACTGAAACAATAGAAATATAAGCCAAGATGTAGCAGAGCTGCTGTGTTTTTATGGACAGATGTCAATGTGTTTTTGGAGCTTTTTCAGGTAAAAATTATACACCTTCACTGATATGAGACAATAAGAACATCTCATACCACCATTTTGTCCACATACACTGAACTGCACAGAATGGCTCAGGCTGGCTTGGATTCCATGGTTGCTACGGAGGTGCATCATTATTTAAAAACAAACAAAGATTTCACTGATAAAACAGCTTTTCTGAAAATTCATGAGTTTAAGTCTGGATTTAACTAATTTAGAGCAGAAAATATGCATTTGAAAATGCCAGTTTTAATATTTGGGATGTAAGTATTAGAGTTTTGTACATTTCAAGAAAATAAATCACCTTAGAAGTGATTTGGTTTAAGGAAATGTAAGATAAGTTTAGGAAAATATTAATGTTTTCCTTAAACCTCTTCTGTTTGATTAAAAACTGCTTGTGATGTATAAAACTCAGATTTTATTTCTAGTCTGATTTAACTAATTTAGATCAGAAAATTTGTATTTGAAAACTGAAAACTCACTTGAAGTTTTATTATTTGGGCTGTTGGTGTTCAACTTTAGTACATTTAAGAAGAAAAACAACTTATAAGTGATTTGTGTTCATTAAACCTGTTCTGTTAGATTAAAACTGCTTGTGATGTATAAAACTAAAAGATTTTATTTTAATGTTGTGGCTAGACGCAGGCGTCACCCCTTTGCGTACAGACTGCAAATGAACTGCGCATGCTCAAAGCCTCTGGCCGATACGCCGACGTTCCCGCCTCTGCTTCCAGACTTTAAATCAAGTGTGCATGTGCGAAGTGTCCGCCAGCTTGTCTGCTGTTATTTAAAATCAAAATGGTCAGAAAATATTATTAATCCCCGGAGGCGATTTGAGTCGTCACAGCAACAACGCGTTCAAAGAGCAACAAAAAAGGACTTAGCAGCAACTTGTTCAAGGTGCTGCTTTTAAAGGGATGTAAGTATTAGAACATGAAATAAGTCATGAATGAAAAGCAACACTATACACCGGTATTTTCATACGAGGATTTCAGATATGCTACTTAAAGCAACAAGTGATTAAGGTGCATGCAGCCCACATGTATACATACATGGAATTTAAATCTGGTCTCTATTTTTGTTCTACACTATACAAAAAGGATGTGCAGAACCTGGACAAAAACAGCTGAACAATAATAATAAAACATATTATACTAAAAAGTTCAAAAGAAAAACACAAATTTAAATAGAGTGGCAGATTGATTGAACAAGAAGATGTTTCAGTTATTACAACAAACAATAAATGTTGGACATGAAGTGATGAAGTGAGGTGGAAGGAGGAGGAAGGATTGTCGGGCTTCTCTGCTTGACCCAACCTGGAGATGAATGGATGGATAGTTTAGTTCATTTTATATGTTTCTACATTTTTAATAATTAAATTGTTAGCCCAGAACTTCCACTTTAAACAAAAAAATAAACACACACAAAAAAGGTTTTTAGAAGAAGAAGGCTGTTTTTTGATAAATAAAATATTCTGATACTAAAATACAACAAAATACTAAATTAAGTACTAAATATATGTAACAAATAAAAAAATATGCTTCTAGACTTTCTACAAATTACACAGAATAATTTAGACCAGGGAGTGTGTTTACTGAACACTGACAGAAATCAGGTGGTGTGTTTATTATATGTGTGTGTACTCTGCACTGTAACCATCAGTACACAAATAAGAAATACTCTAACTTGGTCTACAATGCAAAGCAGACTCATTTTCATACATTTTCATGCTTTATAACATAATAATAATAATTGTATTTCAGTCTTAGTGTCATAAATCTGCAGTGAGAGTCCGACATATTTTCCTGCTTTAGTTTTCTGCTCTTTGATTTCTGGGAGACGTTGAACTGCAGCAACATGTCATCATGTGTCACAGGAAATGGACACCAGCCCTCCTCTTTCTCCTCCTCCCTCCTCCCCTCCTTCCTCTTCCCTTCCTCGTGTTCTCCCTCGTCCCGTTCCTCTCCATCCTTCTCTTTGTCCCCCTCTTCTTTATCCTTCTTTTCCTGCCTCTCTTTTCTCTTTTACCTCTTTTCTTCCTCCTCCCCCCTCCGCTCCTCCTCTCCTCTTTTATCCCTCTCTTCTTCCTCCTCCTCCTCCTGGTCTCCCTGCAGTCTTGGGTCCAGCTTACCCTGCTCTCATCTTCCTGCCGGCGGCTCACCTGACCAGTCCGGTAGGTGCTGACAGGAACAGGTGAGGGTGGAGGGAACGAGCAGATGTTCATGCTGCTTCATCCATAAAGATGCTGATCAGTAACCAAGATTTCAGAGCAATTCAGGATAAAGTCATAGAAATAAATCATCACATACAATTTGGTTTTTAGGAGCTAGAATGTGAAGTGACTTGATTAAAAGTCCAGCAAAGTCCAGCAAGGGTCCAGTGAAATAGTTGGTCCACAACAAGCCTTCTTTTTATATATAAAAGTCTGTTTTAGGCAACAATTTAAGTTTAATCCAATCAATAAATAAATTCTAAAAACCAACAATATGGTCAGATAAACAGATGATTTCTTTGGAAAGATGAATGACATGAAACAGTGTTGATGATAAAAGCTGATCAGATGTAATTGATGCAAACAGGTGAACATGTCTCCGTTCCCCAGCTCTTTCCTATGATGGAAGGATGTGTTTTTGTATGTGTGAGCTGGTGAGCTGATGCCACCACAGCAGCTTGTTTCACATCGGTTCTGTGTGTGTTTGTGTCTGCAGGTCAGGGCTCTGTCATGGTTTTGGCTCCTTCATGGACAGTTCTTGGTCCCTTTTGGATCCCAGAAAGTAAAAGACAAATCCTGATCAATGTTTAGATCAGCAGCTGAGCTTCTGTTTGTATGTCCACACTGTCTTCCTGCTGTAAAATGTGTGTGTGTGTTCCTGCAGGATGCCAGTGTTTGACGCCCGCCCTGCTGCAGCCACCCTGAACCCCTGCTGCTCCCAGTAAGTTTTCTCACTCCAGATCTTCTCCTCACTCCTGATCCGTGTCAGTGGATTAGGTTTATGCCTTTTTGTCTCAATAATTCTCTTTAAAATATTTTTTTTTTCTTAAACGGGAGTTGCCATGGAAACAGGTGAGCTCTGCTCTGATTGGTTTTTATTCTGTTTTGTGGCTGCCGGAAGAGGAAGCGTGATGATGATGACGACAAGCTGCCATGTGCCAAAAAGCCACGCAAGGCCTGAAGCTAACGACGTAAGCCCCAAACTCTGGTGGATCCTGTTGGGTCCTCCACTCGTGCACCACCTTCAGCCCAGACAGACTCCACCTTTTCAGAATTTTAGGGAACTTTTTTGGCCCTTAAATCCTTAAAGATGGTTGATCAGTTAGTCCCTGTTAATTGACCAGGATTTGTTTTTTAGTGCTCACACCAAACACGTCTCTAGAGTAGCTTCATTTCCATCATGTCACCAACATAAGGAGCATCCTGTCCTGAAGTGATGCTGAACATCTTCTCCACGCATTTTATCCCATCTGTGTTGGACTACTGTAACACCATCTTAAGTGGATCCCCAAACTATGCCCTTAAAATTTTTCAGCTGATCCAAAATGTTGCTGCCAGATTACTGACAAGAAAGAGCACATTTCTCCTGAGTTAGCCTCTCCACACTGGCTCTCTGTAAAATTTATCTCAAATATCTGATTGTTTCTTATTTCCCATCATTCTCAAAACATAGGAAAACTTGTGGTACAGAGAATTTCAGAAACTAGAAGGGGTGGCAGGACTTTTAGTTGAAGGCTGACACACTTTCTGCTTTTAATAGAAAACTAAAAGCTTAAAAAAAGCTGCTGAGTAATTTATTTATTATCATGATGTCATTCATGTTTCTTCTGTCTCTTGTAGGTGTCTGAGTGGCCGTCTTGAAGTGTGGTTCCAGAGGGTTGACCAGAAGTTCTGGGACCCCGCCGGAGATCACCACTTCACTAAGTTTTACATTTCAATGAAATGTTTAACTTCTGTATATAGTTCACTTTTGTTCTTTCATGTTTTGTTTTTGTCATTTTACATGTAAATAGTTCATTCATCGGCTTGCAAGGCACCACCCTCCTGTCTCCACCTGCAGCCACCACCATCGGTTTGCAAGGCACCACCCTCCTGTCTCCACCTGCAGCCACCACCATCGGTTTGCAAGGCACCACCCTCCTGTCTCCACCTGCAGCCACCACCATCGGCTTGCAAGGCACCACCCTCCTGTCTCCACCTGCAGCCACCACCATCGGCTTGCAAGGCACCACCCTCCTGTCTCCACCTGCAGCCACCACCATCGGCTTGCAAGGCACCACCCTCCTGTCTCCACCTGCAGCCACCACCATCAGCTTGCAAGGCACCACCCTCCTGTCTCCACCTGCAGCCACCACCATCGGCTTGCAAGGCACCACCCACCTGTCACCATCTGCAGCCACCACCATCGGCTTGCAAGGCACCACCCACCTGTCATCATCTGCAGCCACCACAATCGGCTTGCAAGGCACCACCCTCCTGTCTCCTCCTGCAGCCACCACCATCGGCTTGCAAAGCACCATCCACCTGTCTCCATCTGCAGCCACCACCATCGGCTTGCAAAGCACCACCCACATGTCTCCATCTGCAGCCACCACCATCGGCTTGCAGAACCCCACCCACCTGTCTCCACCTGCAGCCACCAATCTCTGGCACCAGAAAATCTGAATCCACCTTCAGCCTCCACCTTCTGGCCCCAACCTTAAGATAAAATTTGCTTTTATCCTCCACCTGCAGACTCTATCATCCACTCTGAGATAAAACACCTCCATCTATTCGTATACTTTTTAACTTTATCTATTTAAAGCAAATCTTCTACAGATTGAACCTCCACCTGAATCATCTCCATGGTAACATCCTCTCTTCAGCTACAGCCTCCATCATCTTCCATCTATGTTTGTACATGTAGCTCCACCTGCAGTCTCTGCCATCAACCTGTAAGCATCCACCTCCAGGAAGAGAAATCCACCTTTAACCTGTACGTGCTGCTTTTACCATCCACCTCCAGAAAATTCCAGCCTCACCGCCACCTGCAGTCTCCTCCTCCATCTTCCAGCTGATGAGGGTTGATCAAAGGAAGCTTCATGGTAAGGGAAATGTTCCTGTTCTTTGATCATTTCATTGCCTTTGACCTTTTTACTGACTGATCTGTTCAACCACCGACACACTGCCGTCCTTCTTTGATTGATTACATCTTTGTTTCCTTTCAGGCCGACATCAGGAAGTTCATCAGTGATCAGACAAACGATGGTCATGTCTACGCAGTCAAATGAAGAGCACTTCCTCAGAGACCATCATGATGAAGGTTCTGAGTCAGATGTTTTTATAAAGGTAAAGAAAATAGATCGATCCACTATTCTCAACCAAAATAAAGCCTTTGGTCTCTGAATGCATTTCGAACTTCACTGTGATTTTCATCCAGACCCAGCTGGACTTCACAGACATCCAGATCAGGCAGCACCAAGAGCCATTCCTCCACAACTGTGCATCCCATTATTTCTGCTTCCATTCCTCCACCTCCAGCACCGCCACCACCTCATCCTTCCTCTGACTAGGAATGCTGCTTCACACTTTTCACTGGACTTGAAGCTCAAACAAACTCTCTTCTGATGAAGTAAAACTTCCTGACTTTGAATTGCTAAAGATTTTGTGCTCATTCCACTAGTATTACTATGAAAGAGAAACCTGAATAACTGAGATTTTCATCAGTTTGTGGGATTTTAATGCTTTTAAATATGATTAAAGTTTTCTCTGTGGCTGTAAAATCTGAAAGTGATGAATTGTTTTTACATTTAGGTGGACATAAGTGTGTAAAGCAGGAGATGTTACTTCACACCTGCAGAGGAAAACAGTCTAGTGGTTTTTTGTTTTTTAATGCACTTGTATTGCTTTCTGCACCCTGCTATAATGTTTCATGTAAAGCACTTTGAATAGTCTTGTACATGAAATGTGCTATACAAATAAATTTGCCTTTGCCTTTGGTATAGAGTTTAATTGTCTCAATATTATAGTTCTTATTTTTTTAAAAAGTTTGTATTAAGAGTATATCTGTTCTGAGAAATGTTTCCTGTCATTTAGCTGAGTGCCTTTGTTTTTTATTTAATTATGAGCCTTTTGGGGAAGTAAATTTATAAATATCGGGTCAGTTGTGATGTCTGCAACTAAGGTGTTTACCATATGAATAAACTAGAGCATTTTGTCATTTTCTGGCAAAATTTCCTTCAGAAAACGAGTTCAGAGGACAACTGGAATGCACTGAAATGGCTGCCTCTAGCCAACACATCACATACTTGTGCTATTACATCTAGCAAAGAGTTTCACAACGTCATCACCCATGTACCTCCAACCATGTACGAACGTCAATAGAAGAAAGGCCAAGAAGCATCTGTTGGAATGTTAGCAGAATGAGGATTTATGGACACAGAGCTGCCATAAGGATACAGGACCTATGTGGGAAATGGTATGAATGATTTAACATCTGACTACATTTACATACAGCAAAACATGCTGCAAAGAAGGGATCCTCAGAATACTTAACAAACATAAAAGAAAAGAAAAAATCTAACTAATGGAGCAACTAAAGGCTATTTGTGATAAGGATCTGGCCAGGAGAAAAAAGAACAAGAAGAAATTAAAGCTGCAAGCAGCGATGAAGGCCCTCGCACCTCTGGCGCCGCTCCGGCCTATTGCACCGCCCCATCATCCGGCAACCTCCCTCCCCCAGCACGCTCATTCTTGCTCACAGCTCTATGCTCACTCGTCCCCAGGTTTTCTGCCTTGGATGGTCATCATGTCCCTCTAAGGATCACCTGGTACATCAATGGGCCCCATAGTGACATCAGAGATGTTCATGACTATGTTCTGACCAATTATGTGAAATAAATACAAACAAAAGCATGGTTTTAAGATCTGCAGATATCAACATGGCCAGTAGGTGGCGCTATAGTGTTTGATCATGTACTAACATGTTGAGGTTGGGACTTTAATGACAACTGCTAAATATGACGTACTTTGGTCAATCGAGTCCAAAGTTATAGCCACTTCCTGTTTGATGGCGAGGGATTGAAACCTCACAGGCAGCCATTTTAATCATGATGGTGTAAGAAGTTTGTTATATTGTGGATCATGATTTCATCAACGATGATATTGATGAGTTTGAGTAGGTGTGTAAGGTTTTCAATTGGAAAAAATGTGGTACTTCCTGTTTCCAGGGGGCGGGGCTATGACGTTGACGACATCTGGACATATAGATGTGGTCAGCATGGAAATGACATCATACGTGGCCATTTTGGTCAAGATAGGTTCTTTGATATGTAAGTTATATCAGTTTCGTCTCCCATGGCGAGATATCAAAGTTTGAGGCCACGCCCCCGGCATGCCCTTTCTTCTATGAGAAAGTTTTGCATAACTTTTGATCACACATGCCTCTGGAAGCTTCAGAGTGATTTTGAGGTAAATACGATAAAATCTGTAGGAAGAGTTCGTTCAAATGCAATGGCAAGAAGCAGGCCAAAATGACCCTGAAAATGACACGTTTTACAAAATGGCCGACTTCCTGTTGAAATTAGCCTATAGGTCTCATGGACAGTTTTGTACATCCTAGCATAGTAAATAAATGTGGGGAATTTCATGCATGTCGGTCCACGTAGGGGGCGGGGCTGGTTGATGGAAATATTGTAGGGGGCGCTAAAGAGCCACTATGTCACTATTCCAGCATATGTCAATTTGGCTCAGTTCCACGTCTGACTACAATCCTTCCGACCGAGTTTGGTGGAGATCGATGGTACACCGGGTGAGTTACAAGTACTTCCTGTTTGGTGGCGTCGGACCAATATTCGCCATGGTTACGTTTGGCGAAGGAGCTTGAGATTTTTATTGTGGTATCATGAAAGGGTTTGACCTGTTGTGAAGCACTTTCAAGTGTCTGGGATTCATGCCTGAGGAGAAGGACCCCGGCAACTGAAAAAAAGCACTTCCTGTCGAAAGTGGGCGGGGCTTAGGGCTAGACCGGAAGTGGTCATACGGGTCTGTTTGGGACCGGACCATGACTAAACTCTGTGAGTTTGATGGTGATTGGGTGAAAAATGAGGGAGTTATTCTTATTTATGATGTCATGGCATCTTATCGAAGTTCGCCATGGCGCCACGGTCTCGCCTTGCCACGTAGAGCAACAGTTTTCACCGGATATCATCACCAACTTGTTTTCAGGTGTCTGACCCAGTTTGACCCCGGTTGTGTTCAAAACGTCAGAGAAGTGGGTCTTCGAGTAAAAAACATGACTTCCTGTCACCAGGGGGCGTGGCCTATTCGTAATCCAATAATGAACACGTAGATGTCTTGAGGATGGGACTAGTTTCATACGTGGCCATTTTGGTTCAGAAATATTGTTTTATGTGGGAGTTATTTCAATTTCGTCTTTTATGGCGAGACATCAAACTTTGAGGCCACGCCCCCTGTACACCCTTACTCCTTTGAGAAAGTTTTGCATAACTTTTGATCACACATGCCTTCTGAACATCCTGAGCCATTTTGGTGTCAATACGATAATATCTCTAGGAGGAGTTCGTTCAAATGCGAGGTCAGTAAAACGCCAAAATGGCGACTTTGACCCAAAATGGCCGACTTCCTGTTTGATTTAGACCAATGTCATAATTTCCTTTTTTGTTCGCCCCTACATGTAGAAGATGTGTAGCAAGTTTCATAAAGATTGATGAGATGTAGCGGAGGGGCTTCACAAATAGGTGGCGCTCTTGCTCAATTTTGCCCGAACAGTCCAGGAAATGCAAAAATATGAAATTTTTCACATTCCAATGGGGGGTAGGAAAAATATGGTGAGTTTTTGAGCATGTTCAGACCCCCAGAAATGCCAAAATGTAGGCTGAAGAATAATAATAATTAAAGCTGCAAGCAGCGATGAAGGCCCTCGCACCTCTGGCGCCGCTCTGGCCTATTGCACCGCCCCCTCGGCCTGCAACCTCCCTCCCCAAGCAAGCTCGCTCTGGCTGGCAGTCGTACGCTCAGTCGTCCCCATGTTTCTGCCTCGTGTGGTCATTGTCTCTCTCTGACCATCATCTCATACATCAATGGGCCTAATAATGACATCAGAAGTGGTCATGACCTTGTTCTGACCAATAGTGTGAAACAAATCCAAACACAATCATGCTTTTAAGATCTGCAGATATCAACATGGCCAGTAGGTGGAGCTATAGTGTTTGATCTTGTACTAACATGTTGAGGTTCGGACTTTAATGACAACTGCCAAGTATCACGTCATTGGGTCAACCGAGTCCAGAGTTATAGCCACTTCCTGTTTGATGGCGAGGGACAGAAACCTCACAGGCAGCCATTTTATTCATGATGGTGTAAGCAGTTTGTTATATTGTGAGTCATGTGTTCATCAAGGATAATATTGATGAGTTTGAGTAGGTGTGTAGGGTTTTCAATGGGATAAAAGGGGTACTTCCTGTTTCCAGGGGGCGGGGCTATGGCGTTGAAAACATCAGGACATGAAGAGGCTTTTTGGTTTGTACTGGCATGTTATATAAATATGCCACATTTCATGAATGTCAGTCAAAGCAGTGGTTGGAGCTGATAGAATAAATAATTATAGGGGGCGCTATAGAGCCACATAACCAGCATATGTCTATTTAAATCAGTTCCAGGCCTGACCACTGTCCTTCCTGCCGAGTTTGGTGGAGATCGGAAGTACTATGGGTCAGTTGCAAATACTTCCTGTTTCATGGCGATGAACGCCATTCGCCATGGTTTTGCTTGAGGAAGGAACTTGAGGATTGTTTTCGGTAGTATCACGAAAGAGTTTGACCTGATCTGAAGCACTTTTGAGTGTGTGGAGTTCATTCCTGAGGAGAGGGACCCCAGTGTCTGAAAAAGACACTTCCTGTTGAAAGTGGGCGGGGCTTAGACCAAGACCAGAAGTAGTTCAATGTATCTGTTCAGGAACAGACCCTGAGTAATTACTGTGAGTGTGATGGTGATTGGATGAAAATTGAGGGATTTATACTGATTAATGATGTCATGGCGTTTTATCCAAGTTTGTCATGACGCCACCGTCTGGCCATGCAGCATTGAGCAATGTCCAGGTGACAACATCTGGACATGTAGATGTGGTCAGCATGGAAATGACATCAAACGGGGCCATTTTGGTTAAGATAGGTTGTTTTATATGTAAGTTATGTCAGTTTCGTCTCTCATGGCGAGATATCAAAGTTTGAGGCCACGCCCCCGCCATGCCCTTTCTCCTTTGAGAAAGTTTTGCATAACTTTTGATCACACATGCCTCTGGAAGCTTCAGAGTGATTTTGAGGTAAATACGATATAATCTGTAGGAGGAGTTCGTTCAAATGCAATGGCAAGAAACAGGCCAAAATGACCCTGAAAATGACACGTTTTACAAAATGGCCGACTTCCTGTTGAAATTAGCAAAAAGGTGTAATGGACAGTTTTGTGCATCCTGGCATAGTAAATCAATGTGGTGAATTTCATGCATGTCGGTCCACGTAGGGGGCGAAGCTGGTTGATCAAAATATTGTAGGGGGCGCTATAGAGCCACTATGTCACTATTCCAGCATATGTCAATTTGGCTCAGTTCCATGTCTGAATACGATCCTTCCTGCCGAGTTTGGTGGAGATCGATGATACACCGGGTGAGTTACAAGTACTTCCTGTTTGATGGCGTCGGACCAAGATTCGCCATGGTTACGTTTGGCGAAGGAACTTGAGATTTTTATTGTAGTATCATGAAAGGGTTTGACCTGTTGTGAAGCACTTTCAAGTGTCTGGGGTTCATGCCTGAGGAGAAGGACCACGACAACTGCAAAAAAGCACTTCCTGTTGAAAGTGGGCGGGGCTTAGGGCTAGACCGGAAGTGGTCATATGGGTGTGTTCGGGACCGGACCATGACTAAGCCCTGTGAGTTTGATGGTGATTGGGTGAAAAATGAGGGAGTTATAGTGATTGATGATGTCATGGCGTCTTATCGAAGTTCGCCATGGCGCCACGGTCTTGCTTTGCAGCGTAGAGCAACAGTCTTCACCGGATATCATCCCCAACTTGTTTTCAGGTGTCTGATGCAGTTTGACCCCGGTTGTGTTCAAAACGTCAGAGAAGTGGGTCTTCGAGTAAAAAACATGACTTCCTGTTGCCAGGGGGCGTGGCCTATTCATAATCCAATAATGACCACATAGATGTGTTGAGGATGGGACTAGTATCATACGAGGCCATTTTGGGTCAGAAAAGTTGTTTTATGTGGGAGTTATATCAATTTCGTCTTTCATGGCGAGACATCAAACTTTGAGGCCACGCCCCCTGTACGCCGTTACTCCTTTGAGAGAGTTTTGCATAACTTTTGATCACACATGGCTTCTGAACATCCTCAGCCATTTTGGTGTCAATACGATAATATCTCTAGGAGGAGTTCGTTCAAATGCGAGGTCAGTAAAACGCCAAAATGGCGATTTTGACCCAAAATGGCCGCCTTCCTGTTTTTTTTAGAGCAGTTCTCCAAGAGGATTTTTTGTTCGCCTGAGCATTTAGAACATGTGTAGTGAGTTTCATAAAGATTGATGACGTGCAGTGGCGGGGCACCATAAATAGGTGGCGCTCTTGTTCAATTTTGCCCGAACAGTCCCGAGCACCCCAAAATATGAAATTTTTCACATTCCTTTGGGGGGGTACGCAAAATTTGGTGAGTTTTGGGGTATGTTGAGACCCCCAAAAATGCAATTCATTTGACGGGAGAATAATAAGAATAATTAAAGCTGCAAGCAGCGTTGGAGGCCCTCGCACCTCTGGCGCCGCTTCGGCCTATTGCACCGCCCCATCGGCCAAGAGCCTCCCTCCAGCAACACAGCCTCTCTTGCCCACAGCCATATACCCATTCTTCCAGAGTTTATCTCCATCAAGAGGTGATTTTCCTCATCAGAAGATCAACTTGCACGTCAGCCTGTCCAGTGATGACATCTGAAGCATTCATGACCTTGTTTCTTACAAACTGTGTTGAATTCCCACAATCTGGAGCATGATTTCATCAAGAGGAAAATTCCACGTGGCCACTAGGTGGTGGTAAAGTTCTTTTAATGTACGACCATGTTCAGATTGGAACTCTAATGAGAACAGGAAAATATTAGCTCAATTGGTCAACTGACAGCAGGGTTAGTGCCACTTCCTGTATAATGGCGAATGATTTAAACCATCACAGGAAGCCATTTTAATCATGATGCTGTAAGAAGTCAGTCATATTTTCAACCATGAGTTCATGAAGGATGATATTAATGAGTTAGAATTAGTTATACAGAGGATAAAGGGTTAAAATGGTGGGACTTCCTTTTCCCAGGGCTATGGTGTTGAGAACATCAGGACATGAAGTGGCTTTTTTGTTTGTCCTGGCATGTTATATAAATATGCCACATTTTACTATGTCGTTCAAAGCAGTGGGTGGAGCTGATAGACTAAATATTGATAGGGGGCGCTATAGAGCCATATTACCAGCATATGTGTATTTGAATCAGTTCCAGGCCTGACCACTGTCCTCCCTGCCAAGTTTGGTCGAGATCAGGAGTACATTGGGTCAGTTACAAGTACTTCCTGTTTCATGGCGGTGGACGCCATTTGCCATGTTTTGCTTGAGGAAGGAACTTGAGGTTTTTTTTCTCTTATATCATGAAAGGGTTTGACCTGATCTGAAGCACTGTAGAGTGTGTGAGGTTAATCCCTGACGAGAGGGACCCTGCTGCAGGAAAAAGGCACTTCCTGTTTCAAGTGGGCGGGGCTTAGGCCAAGACCAGAAGTAATTACATATATCTGTTAAGAAGCAGACTCTGATTAATCAGTGCAAGTGTGATGCTGATTGGATGAAAATTGAGGGATTTATACTCAATAATGATGTCATGGCGTTTTATCCAACCTTGTCATGGCGCCACGGTCTCGCCATGCAGCGTTGAGCAATGTCCAGATGACAACATCAGGACTTGT
Organism: Melanotaenia boesemani; assembly: GCF_017639745.1. NCBI lineage: Eukaryota > Metazoa > Chordata > Actinopteri > Atheriniformes > Melanotaeniidae > Melanotaenia > Melanotaenia boesemani. The sequence continues at coordinate 1,430,581 of NC_055689.1, read as the reverse complement.
AGATGTGGTCGGCATGGAAGTGAAGAGAAATATATGCAGTTTGGTACAGAATGAGTGTTGTATTGCAGAAATAATAGATTCCGTGCTTGTTGGCGAAACATCAAAACTTGATGAGGCGCCGCCGCTGAACGCCACCTCCTATTAGAAAATTTTCAATAACTTTTGACCACGCATGCCTCTGGAGTGTTCAGACTGAGTTTGAGGTAAATACGATAAAATCTGTAGGAGGAGTTCGTTCAAATGCAAGGCAAAGAAACATGCAAAAATGACCCCAAAAATGACACTTTTTTCAAAATGGCTGACTTCCTGTTGAAGTTATCATATAGGTCCAAGAGGCTTTTTTGTACATCCTTCCAAGTTCTATCAATATACTGGATTTCAGCCATATCAGTCAATGTAGTGGGCAGATATGATCAATTAAATATTTGTAGGTGGCGCTATAGAGCCATATTGCAATTTTTCCAACATATGTCAATGTGGCTGAGTTCTCGGCTGGTCCGCGCTCCTCCCTGCCAGGTTTGGTGTAGATCAGCAGTACAATGGGTCAGTTACAAGTACTTCCTGTTTGATGGCGTCGGACCGCTATTCGCCATGGTTACGTTTGGCGAAGGAGCTTGAGATTTTTATTGTGGTATCATGAAAGGGTTTGACCTGTTGTGAAGTACTTTCAAGTGTGCACGTTTTATTCCTGAGGAGATGGACCCCTGCGTCTGAAAAAAAGCACTTCCTGTTGGAAGTGGGCGGGGCTTAGGGCTAGACCGGAATTGGTGATATGAATCTGTTCAGGGCCGGACCCTGATTAATCCCTGCAAGTCTGATGGGGATTGGATCAGAATTGAGGGATTTATAGTGATTTATGATGTCATGGCGTCTTATCAAAGTTCGCCATGGCGCCACGGTCTCGCCCTGCAGCATAGAGCAACAGTTTTCACTGGTTATCATCACCAACTTGTTTTCTGCTGTCTGACCCAGTTTGGACCTGGTTGTGTTCAAAACGTCAGATAAGAGGGTCTCCAAGTAAAAACCATGACTTACTGTCGCCAGGGGGCGTGGCCAATTCATAACCCAAATATTGACATGTAGATGTGTTCAGGATGGGACTGGCATCATACATGGCCATTTTGGTTCAGATACATTGTTTTATGTGGAAGCTATATCACTTTCGTTCTTCACGGCGACACATCAAAATTTGAGGCCCCACCCCCTCCATGCCCTTTCTCCTATTAGAAAACTTTCAATAACTTTTAAAGACACATGCCTTCTGGACATCCTGAGCTATTTTGGTAGCGGTACGATAAAATCTCTAGGAGGAGATAGATTTTGAAAATGTCAGTAAAACGCCAAAATGGCGACTTTGACCCAAAATGGCCGACTTCCTGTTGGTTTTAGGCTGTTGCTCCAAGAGGATTTTTTGTTCGCCCGAACATTTAGAATATTTGTAGCAATTTTCATAAAGATTGATGACGTGCAGTGGCGGGGCATCGTAAATAGGTGGCGCTCTCATTCAATTTTGCCCGAACAGTCCCAAGCACCCCAAAATATCAAATTTTTCACATTCCTTTGGGGGGGTACACGAAAATAGGCGCGTTTTCGTGCATGTTCAGGTCCCCAAAAATGCCTCCAATGTTTAAGAAGAAGAAGAAGAAGAAGAAGAAGAAGAATAAGGAAGAAACGGAGCAATTACAATAGGCCTTCGCACCGCCTTCGGTGCTCGGGCCTAATTAAAGCTGCAAGCAGCGATGAAGGCCCTCGCACCTCTGGCGCCGCTCCGGTCTATTGCACCGCCCCGTCAGCCGACAACCTCCCTCCCCAAGCAAGTTCGCTCTGGCTGGCAGCCTTACGCTCAGTCATCCCCATGTGTCTGCCTGGAGTGGTCATTGTATCTCTCTGACCATCATCTCATACATCAATGGGCCTAAAAATGACATCAGAAGTGTTCATGACCATGGTCTGACCAATAGTGTGAAACAAATCCAAACAAAAGAGTGGTTTTAAGATCTGCAGATATCAACATGGCCAGTAGGTGGTGCTGTAGTGTTTGATCATGTGCTAACCTCTTCAGTTTGGAACTTTAATGACAACGGCCAAGTGTCACGTGCTTGGGTCAACCGAGTCCAGAGTTATAGCCACTTCCTGTTTGATGGCTGAGGGACTGAAACCTCACAGACAGCCATTTTAATCATGATGGTGTAAGTAGATTGTGATATTTTTAATGATGAGGTCTCCAAGAACGATATTGATGAGTTTGATGAAGTTTGTAAGGTTTTCAATGGTAAAACATGGGGTACTTCCTGTTTCCAGGGGGCGGGGCTATGGCGTTGACAAGATCTGGACATGTATATGTGGTCAGCATGGAAATGACATCATACGTTGCCATTTTGGTTAAGATAGGTTGTTTTATATGTAAGTTATATCAGTTTCGTCTGTCATGGCGAGATATCAAAGTTTGAGGCCACGCCCCCGCCATGCCCTTTCTCCTTTGAGAAAGTTTTGCATAACTTTTGATCACACATGCCTCTGGAAGCTTCAGAGTGATTTTGAGGTAAATACGATAAAATCTGTAGGAGGAGTTCGTTCAAATGCAATGGCAAGAAACAAGCCAAAATGACCCTGAAAATGACACGTTTTACAAAATGGCCGACTTCCTGTTGAAATTAGCAAAAAGGTGTAATGGACAGTTTTGTGCATCCTGGCATAGTAAATCAATGTGGTGAATTTCATGCATGTCGGTCCACGTAGGGGGCGAGGCTGGTTGATCGAAATATTGTAGAGGGCGCTATAGAGCCACTATGTCACTATTCCAGCATATGTCAATTTGGCTCAGTTCCACGTCTGAATACGATCCTTCCTGCCGAGTTTGGTGGAGATCGATGGTACACCGGGTGAGTTACAAGTACTTCCTGTTTGATGGCGTCGGACCAAGATTCGCCATGGTTACGTTTGGCGAAGGAACTTGAGATTTTTATTGTGGTATCATGAAAGGGTTTGACCTGTTGTGAAGCACTTTCAAGTGTCTGGGGTTCATGCCTGAGGAGAAGGACCACGACAACTGCAAAAAAGCACTTCCTGTTGAAAGTGGGCGGGGCTTAGGGCTAGACCGGAAGTGGTCATATGGGTGTGTTCGGGACCGGACCATGACTAAGCCCTGTGAGTTTGATGGTGATTGGGTGAAAAATGAGGGAGTTATAGTGATTGATGATGTCATGGCGTCTTATCAAAGTTCGCCATGGCGCCACGGTCTTGCTTTGCAGTGTAGAGCAACAGTCTTCACCGGATATCATCCCCAACTTGTTTTCAGGTGTCTGATGCAGTTTGACCCCGGTTGTGTTCAAAACGTCAGAGAAGTGGGTCTTCGAGTAAAAAACATGACTTCCTGTTGCCAGGGGGCGTGGCCTAATCATAATCCAATAATGACCACATAGATGTGTTGAGGATGGGACTAGTATGATACGAGGCCATTTTGGGTCAGAAAAGTTGTTTTATGTGGGAGTTATATCAATTTCGTCTTTCATGGCGAGACATCAAAGTTTGAGGCCACGCCCCCTGTACGCCGTTACTCCTTTGAGAGAGTTTTGCATAACTTTTGATCACACATGCCTTCTGAACATCCTCAGCCATTTTGGTGTCAATACGATAATATCTCTAGGAGGAGTTTGTTCAAATGCGAGGTCAGTAAAACGCCAAAATGGCGACTTTGACCCAAAATGGCCGCCTTCCTGTTTTTTTTAGAGCAGTTCTCCAAGAGGATTTTTGGTTCGCCTGAGCATTTAGAACATGTGTAGTGAGTTTCATAAAGATTGATGACGTGCAGTGGCGGGGCACCATAAATAGGTGGCGCTCTTGTTCAATTTTGCCCGAACAGTCCCGAGCACCCCAAAATATGAAATTTTTCACATTCCTTTGGGGGCGTACGCAAAATTTGGTGAGTTTTGGGGTATGTTGAGACCCCCAAAAATGCAATTCATTTGACGGGAGAATAATAAGAATAATAATAATAAACGCTTGCATTACAATAGGCCTTCGCACCGCCTTCGGTGCTCGGGCCTAATAATAAACGCTTGCATTTCAATAGGCCTTCGCACCGCCTTCGGTGCTCGGGCCTAATTAAAGCTGCAAGCAGCGATGAAGGCCCTCGCACCTCTGGCGCCGCTCCGGCCTATTGCACCGTCCCGTCAGCCGGCAACCTCCCTCCCCAAGCAAGTTCGCTCTGGCTGGCAGCCTTACCCCTATAATCCCCCAAATCCCACTCAGCCCTCCTTCAAACCCCTGCACCCCCCCTGCCCCCGGGCCATACCCTGGGTCCCAGGGCATCAACCAGACACCAGGGCATGCACCAACCCACACCACGGCAGCACATCCGGGCAGGCCCAGACCCCCAGCACACACGGACTCCACCACCCTGGAGGAAGGAGGACCACCCCCGGGCACCAGAGCCCAGAACCCCAGCCCAGCCCGCCCCGGAATAGCCCAGCCGCCCGGCCCAGGACCGACGCCCACCAACCCAGGCGCCACCAGTGGCCTCACCCCCCTCCACGAGGCGACTCCAACCGCTGGCCCCCACAGCCCCCGACGACGCCAGACCCAGAGCCACCCCCACCGCAGAGCAGCCCAGTCCCGCGCCACGGGAAACCACAAAGAACCCGCAACCACCAGTCACCCCCCGGCCATTTCCCAAACCCCCATAGCAACAAGGTCACAGTCCTCCACCTACACTAAGTGATGGAACTAAGCACAGGGGACCAGAGGGAATGAGATTCAGCTAAATAGTTCTTTGAGGAGGCAGACATTGTCTCACTACTGATGTGGTCAACTAAGAGATTCCTAAACTGCTGAATACACAGATTATTTTTGTTTTTCCAGTTCACAAGGATAGTTTTCTTTGCAATGCATAATGCTGTGCGTATCATGTGTGCAGAGTTAATTGCCATATTAATGTCACCCAAGTCACCTAGTAGACATAGTGCGGGGATTGTAGGAATATTACATTTAAACCATGTTGACATGTCCACACATACCTGAAGCCAGAACCTGCGGACAGGTGTGCAGGACCACAAGGCATGGAGATAGTTGTCAGATGTGTTTTCATTGCAGTGTGTGCAGATGTTTGATTGTGACAGACCCATCCTGAACATCCTTTGTCCTGTATAATGAGCTCTATGCAGAATTTTGAATTGTATTAGTTGCATATTTGAATTCTTAGTCATTTTAAAGGTGTTTAAACATATTTGTGACCATTTATCTTTATTAAAGTTACTGGATAAGTCACCCTCCCATTTTGAAGTTGGAAGACAGATTGAGTCTTCTAGTTTAGATAATAGTCTATATGTTTTTGATAATAGCTTTGGGGCATCGAGATTCATGAATTCTGCCAACCTAATGGGTAGCTGTAAGTTTAATTGATTAATGGTATATTTTTACATATAATAGATTTAAGCTGGTGATATTCTAAAAATGTTTTGCTACTGATTCCATATTGTGAAGTGAGAATATTAAATGAGAAGAAGTTTCAATTTTCTATTATATGTTCTAACTGTTTTATTCCTTTATTTTTCCATTGAGTGAAATTAATCAGCTTTTTATTTTGCAGGATGTCAGCGTTGTTCCAGAGGGGTGTAAACTTACATGGAAAAAGTCAGGATTTGGTTATTTTTAGAAATTCCCACCAAGCCACTATAAGAGGAGGTAAGAGGAACTGATATTGATGCTTTTAAAACATTTGTGTGTTTTGATGGTTGAGCTGATGAATGGCAGATCAGAGATAAACACATCCTCACACAATGCTTGCTCTACATCTAACCATGATTCATCCAGACTGCTAGGTTTAAGCCATTTGGAGATATAATACAGCTTGTTAGCTAAGAAAACATGATTAAAGTTGGATAGGTCCAATCCGCCTCTATCTTTAGTCTGTTGTAAAGTTTTTAGACTGATACGTGATGGCTTATTTTTCCATAAAAATTTTGATATATGTGAGTCCGGTGACTTAAACCAGCTGGAGGATGGTTTAGTGGGTATCAGTGAAAACAGGTAGTTTACTTTAGATAGAACCATCATTTTAACTGTGGCAACCCTCCCCATGAGTGATATGGGTAAGCGCCTCCACCGTGAGAGATCATCCTCTATTGCTTTAAGTAGCTGGACATAATTTAGCTTTGTCTGTTCTGATAACCTGGGGGAAATGTTTATGCCTAGATATCTAATGTTTCCAGACTGTATTGTAGTATTAGGTATGTTTTGTAGGTCACAGTTGATGGGCATAATAATAGTGTTAGACCAGTTAATAGAGTAGTCTGAGGTGGTAGTCTGCAGCATGGGGGCCCCTCAGGCAACAGTGCTCTCACCGTTCCTCTTCACCCTCTACACCTCGGACTTCACCTACAACACCAGCAGCTGTCATCTCCAGAAGTTCTCTGACAACTCAGCCATTGTGGGCTGTGTGTCTGAGGGGAACGAGCTGGAGTACCGGTCAGTCATGAATGAATGAAATGAATGAAATGAAAGAATGAAATGAAAAATACTTTATTAATCCCAAAGGGAAATTCAATATTGTAGTAGTAGTAATTTTTTTAGTAAAACAATCACATTAATTAATTAAGGGCTTTGTTCTTCAGCCTGATAGCTGCTGGAAGGAAGGATCTTCTGTATCTCTCTGTCTTGCATCGGACTTGAACAAGCCTCCCACTGAACACACTCTGTTGTTTCGTCACGGCGTTGTGTAGGGGGTGTGAAGGATCTTCCATTATCTTCGTCAGCTTGTACAGAATTCTTTTTTTGATGATCAACTCCAGCGGCTCCAGAGTTACTCCAAGCACAGAACCGGCTTTCTTGATCAGTTTGTTAATTCTTTTCAAGTCTCTGGTTCTGATGCCGCTGCCCCAGCAGATTGCTGCAAAGCTGATTGCACTTTCAACAACAGACCTGTAGAACATTTGCAACATTTTGGTGCAGAAGTTAAAAGATCTCAGCTTCCTTAAGAAGTAGAGTCTGCTCTGACCTTTCTTGTAAATGTACTCAGTGTTGCTTTTCCACTCAAGTCTGTTGTCCAGCTGAACTCCAAGGTACTTGTATTCCTCCACCACCTCCACCTCCTCTCCCATGATGGAAACACTTCTATGTGTGTTCTTGTTCCTCCTGAAGTCAACAATCATCTCCTTTGTTTTCTTGGTATTCAAGTCATCATGGACTTTGTGGACTGGTGTGAGCGCAACCACCTGTGCTTAAACACCAGTAAGACCAAGGAGATGGTGATTGACTTCCGGAGAAGGACACTACCCCACACACCGGTGAACATCCAGGGGAAGGACATTGACCTGGTGGACAGTTTCAAGTACCTGGGTGTTCACCTCAACAGTAAACTGGACTGGTCACACCACACAGACGCCCTGTACAAGAAGGGCCAGAGTCGCCTCCACCTCCTGAGGAGACTGAGGTCCTTTGGAGTATGCAGGCCTCTGCTAAGGACATTTTATGACTCTGTGGTAGCCTCTGCTGTCCTCTACGCCGTTGTCTGCTAGGGAGCGAGCAGCACTGACCGGGACAGGAAGAGACTGAACAAGCTGGTCAGGAGGGCCAGCTCTGTCCTGGGCTGGACTCTGTGGAGGAGGTGGGTGAGAGGAGGATGTTGGCCAAGCTCACATCCATCATGGACAACACCTCTCACCCGCTGCACCAGACTGTGGAGGGGCTGAGCAGCTCCTTCAGCAGCAGACTGAGACACCCTCAGTGTAGGAAGGAGCTACCGCAGGTCCTTCATTCCCACTGCTGTCAGACTGTACAACTTATTTGTATAGTCATAATACTGTGCAATATTTATTTATATTTTACTGTGCAATACCCCCCATTATCAATGTCATCATATTCTTCATATCCCACCATCACCATGTAAATATGTATATAGTCTGTGAGGTTGTTGTTATATTTTATATATATATATAGTATATATATATATATATATATATATATATATATCTTTTATATTTATAATGGTACATATTTTTTGCTTTTCTTAGACTTTTTCTTGTAAATAATTTATATTACACCTTCTTGCTGTGATGCATGTTCACCTTATTCTGTCTTTCTGCAATTCTATAACAAGAGCTGCTGTAACAAGTGAATTTCTCCACTGTGAGATAATAAAGTCTAATCTAATCTAATCTAATCTAATATTGATGAGAATGTGTTAATAAGTGTGATTGTCTGGGGGAGAGACGTCGGTGAGTTCTGGAGGAAAAGTCATCAGCATAAAGACTTATCTTGTGTTCTATATTTTTGGCATGGATTCCTTTAATCTCTTTATTTTGTCTTATGGCAGCAGCTAGGGGTTCAATAAAAATAGCAAAGCGTGATGAAGAAAGCGGGCAGCCCTGTCTGGTTCCTCTCTGCAAACAGAAGCTTGTAGAGGTTTGATCACTGGTCTTCACACATGCATTTGGGTTGTTATATAATATTTTTATCCAATCTATGAAAGATGACCCAAACCCAAATTTGTTTAACGCTGCAAATAAAAATTTCCAGTTAACTCGGTCAAACGCTTTTTCTGCATCTAAAGAAATGACTGTGGATTCCAGATTATGTAGAGTAGAATAATCTATGATGTTAATTAATCTACGCATGTTAGTAGAGGAATGTCTACCTTTAATAAAGCCTGTTTGGTCAGGATGGATTATTAGAGGGATTATTTTTTCTATTCTTCTGGCCAAAGCTTTGCTAATTATTTTGAGATCTACATTTATTAATGAAACTGGACGGTAACTGGATGGAAGTGTCAGGTCTTTACCTGGTTTTAATAGTAGAGTAATATTGGCTAGGTTCATATTTGAAGGTATTTTTTGTTTTTCCCTTATTTCTAATATCATATTGTAGAAAGTGGGTGCCAGCGTTGTCCAGAATTCTTTGTAGAATTCTGCTGGGTAACCATCTGGACCTGGAGCTTTATTGTTGGACATATGCTGGAGAGCTTCTTGGAGATTGCCGACTGAAAGGGGGGAATCCAAGACCATTTTATTTTCATGTTTTAATTTTGGAAGATTGATGTTACTAAGAAATTTATCAATATTGTCATCTGTTGTAGTTAGTTGTGATGTATATAATGTTTTATAGAATTCTTTGAAAGTGTTATTTATCTTGTCAGGGTCGTGGCTGATGTTTCCTTCTGGATCTCTGACAGAGGAGATGGTTGTTTTCTCCTTGTTTGTTTTTAACTGATTAGCCAGGAACCTTCCAGATTTGTTGACATGCTCAAAATTCTCCAAGCGAAGTCTTTGCACCAAGAATTGCGTCTTTTTATCTATTATTTCATTAAGTTCAAGTTTAGCTTTCCTTATAGCATTTAGTGTGTGTTCTTCTGGGGAGACATGGTAAGCTCCTCTAAGGATTCAATTCTGAGTTCTAACTCTGAAATTCTCAAAGTTTCCTTCTTTTTCTTATGAGAAGAAAAGGAAATTATTTTCCCTCTCATTACTGCTTTTCCTGCTTCCCAAAGAACACACGCTGAAGTTTCTGGCAAGTCGTTATTTTCTAGATATAAGGACCATTCTCTTTTAAAGTAGCTGATGAACTCAGGATCTTTAAGTAATGACGTATTAAATCTCCACTTTCTAGTTGCTGGTTTATTGCTCTTACTTCTCAGAGTGAATGATACTGGTGCGTGATCACTAATGCTAATAGGATGGATTCTGATTTCTGACATGTCATTCATCAGCGAGCTGCTAGTTAAGAAATAATCTAATCTAGAATAGGAATGGTGAACTGAAGAGAAGAAGGTGTATTCTCTTAGTGTGGGATGGTGAGAGCGCCAAGCATCACAGAGACCAAAATCCTTCATGTTTTACAGTTTCTGAGGATTTCCAGACTCGATGAGCTCCTGTGGTACTTTGTTTGTCCAGTATAATGTTAAAATCACCTCCTATAATTAGTGTGTTATCTGAGTGACCATAGAGGCGAAGATGGAGTGAAAGAAGGAGGGATGGATGGAGATTAATTCATTTGAATACACAGTGTCTCAACTATGTGGTCCGACTCCAACTATTTTATGTACTGTGTACCGACCTCCTAAACCCAATAAGGACTTTTTAAATGATTTTGCATCTATCCTGGCGTACCTGTCCTCACTCTCTCCAAACCTGATCATTCTTGGCGATCTGAACATTCATATGGACAACAGCAATAACCTCCTCTCCAGAGACTTTGGGTCCTGCCTGAACAGTTTTGGACTACATCAATACATAAACTTCCCCACTCACTGTAAAAATCATATTCTGGACTTGGTTTGCTGCTCCGGTTTAACACCTAATGACTGTAAAGCTCATCATTTCCCCCTCTCTGACCACAAACTTATTTCTTTCAACATAAGTGTGTCTCTTTCCAAAATCCACCCTCTCCGTTACATTTCTTTCAGGAAAATCAAGGACATTAATCCGGATACATTTTCATCTGCCATAAACAACCTCCCCACTGTAAGCAGTATCTCGTCTCCAGATATATTAGTCTGTAACTATAACAAGAACCTCTATAATCTACTTAACACTTTTGCTCCAATCAAACACAGACATGTTTCCTTTTCCCGTTCTGCTCCATGGTTCACTCCTTCCCTCCGCAAACTCAAAGCTAAAGGGCGCCGGCTTGAACGCCTTGCCAAGAAAACTGGACTCAGTATCCATAAAGATATGTATAATAATCACATTCTTCTATACAAAGACTGCATTAGATCAACTAAATCTGCATACTACTCTGCTATTATCTGCACTAATGAAGGAAATTCCAAATCCCTCTTTTCTCTGTTCAATAAAATTACAAGACCCCCGGACTCTTTTCCCTCACATCTCAACTCAACTGACTTCTGTAACTTCCTTTTGTCCTACTTCACTTCAAAAATCGACAACATCCACCAACAACTCACTTCTGAAGGAGCTGCAGCTTCCACTGCAGACTTTCTTCCTCCATCTTTCTCCATCATTCATTCATTCTCAAGCTTCACCCTTCCTTCTCAAACCGACATATCTGAACTGATTCAGAAAGCCAAACCTTCCACCAGCCCACTTGACCCGATCCCAACAGTCTTGGTAAAGTCCTGTCTCTCCTCACTCTCTCCACACATCACTGCCATAATTCACTCCTCCCTCATGACCGGACATGTTCCACTGGCCTTCAAATCAGCTGCCGTCACACCGATCTTAAAAAAACCTGGCACTGATCCATCTGACCCTAATAACCTCCGTCCAATTTCCAATCTTCCCTTCATCTCCAAAATCCTTGAAAAGGTTGTTGCCTCCCAGCTTCACCAACACCTCTCTATCAATAATCTGTTTGAACACTTCCAGTCCGGCTTTCGTCCACTCCACAGCACAGAATCAGCTCTTCTGAAAATAACAAATGACCTTCTGATGGCAGCTGATTCTGGCCTCATCACCATCCTTATTCTCCTCGATCTTACTGCAGCATTTGACACCATTTCTCACAGCACCCTCCTTAATAGACTGGCATCCATCGGCGTCTCTCATACTCCTCTTACCTGGTTCACTTCATACCTGTCCGACCGCACACAGTTCATTCACATTAAGGATCATTCATCACAATCACTCCCCGTAACAGCCGGTGTGCCCCAAGGTTCTGTCCTGGGGCCTCTTCTGTTTATCATTTATATCCTCCCGCTTGGTCACATTTTCCGCAAATACAATATCAACTTTCACTCTTATGCAGACGATACACAGCTCTACATCTCATCAAAACCAAATTCTTCTGTTCCGCCTTCATCCCTCTCTGACTGTCTTCTTGAAATCAAGACATGGTTCTCTTCCAATTTTCTTAAACTCAACAGCAGCAAAACAGAAGTTCTCCTTGTCGGCACACCCACCACTTTAACCAAATCTCACAGTTTCTCTGTTAACATTGACAGCTCTTCTATTCTCCCCTCCCCTCAGGTAAAAAGTCTCGGCGTCATTTTCGATAGCACCCTTTCATTTCATTCACACATTAATAGCATCACTCGGTCTGCCTACTTCCACCTCCGAAATATCAACCGCTTGCGTTCATCTCTCACTCCACATGCTGCAGCTATCCTAGTCCACAGTCTGGTCACCTCAAGAATCGATTATTGCAATTCACTTCTTTTTGGTCTCCCCGATAAATCACTTCATAAACTACAGCTTCTTCAGAACTCTGCTGCCCGGATTATCACTTGCACACCTTCTTTTCAACACATCACACCGGTTCTCAAACAACTTCACTGGCTCCCAATAAAATTCAGAATCAACTACAAAATCCTGCTTTTCACCTTCAAATGTCTCCATAATCTGGCCCCTCCATATCTGTCTGACCTACTCCATATAGCTACTCCCTCCCGCACTCTCAGATCATCTTCCTCCATTCACCTTTCTGTGCCCCGTGCCCGTCTCACCACCAGCTCTGGAACACACTCCCACCTGAACTCCGTAACATCGACTCACTTCCATCATTCAAATCACAACTTAAAACTCATCTGTTTAAACTGGCCTTCTCACCTTAATGTTTTTAACTGTCTGCTGCATGATGTTTGTTTTGATGTTTTGTCTTATGTTTTAACTGATTTTAATTGTCTTTTGTGAGGTGACCTTGGGTCTTGAAAGGCGCCTTGAAATAAAATTTATTATTATTATTATTATTATTATTATCATCTACATTTGGACCAGATATATTTACAATACATAACTTAACATTTTTAATAGATAATGTAACTATTATAAATCTGCCTTCTGGATCTATGATTGTATTATCTATATCAAAATTTAACCTTCTATTAATGAGAGTTGCTCCTCCTCTCTGCCTAGAATTATAACAAGCTGATTACACGTGTGGAAACTGGGTTGTTGAGAGAAGATCTATTGTTGAGTTTGATAAATGAGTCTCTTGGAGTAATATTATATCTGCTTTCATTTCTCACAAACGATTAAAAATGTTTAACCTCTTTTCCCTTGTGCCAGCTCCACGCACATTCCAAGTGACAAATGTGTGTTCGTTCATGAACCAACCACAGAAATGAGGCTATATGTATATTACTGAAGCGTGTGTGCGTGCATCCCACTGCTTCTCCACGTGCATGTGTATCTGCCAGCTGGTTGTGACAGGGATGTATGTGTGCTTGTGCTGTTCTGTGTGTGTTCCTGTGAATCATGAAAAGTGCTGATGTGTATATAATATAATGACAAGTGTTACCGTTAACCGTTAAAGGGTCGGAGAGAAGAAGTGTAAAGAGTGAAAAGAGCGACAGTGCCAAATGAAAAAAGTAATTTAAAAAACGCATCTGTGCTGAGAACAGTGTAGTGGAGACGGGCAGTGGATTTACTGTTAACTAAATTATCTTTTATGGCAGTTTTATGGATATAACATGATGTAGTGAGAAAACAGGAAAATTAAAGCACATACCAAGTCAGTAGAGCCACGGAGTGATGTCCGGGTCGCGGTACAGCTGTCCATTAATAAATAATTTATCCACCGCGATGACAGCGCGAGCACCTTCAGTGATAGATTTCCTCCCGATGGGAAACAGGACTCTCCGTCGGTCCAGGATCTCTCTCGGATATTGGTCGTTTACTCCGAAGTTCGTTCCCTTCAGTTCGCGGCCCTGGTTCTTCACCTGCTCCTTCTGTTTGAAGCTGACGAACTTGGCTACAATGGGTCTTGGTCTGCTGGACCCGGGTTTCCTCCCGCCGAGCCGATGGACTCTGTGAAAGGAGATGTTTTTCACCGTTTCCTCCGGGAGCTTCAGGTGAGTTTTGATGAAGTTTTTCACCGTGGTCTCGGGGTCCTCCTCCGTCTGCTCTGGAATCCCTGCAAATACCAGGTTCTCTCTCATGCTCCGCGCCTGCAGATCGATCATCGTTTCCTTCATCTTCTTATTTTCCTCCGAGAGACGGGTCAAGCCCTCGGTGAGGGATTTTACCGACTCTCTGAGACCAGCATTTTCTACAGCCAGAGTTTCCACCTGCTTCTGGATGAATTCTAGTGATTCACGTAGCGCCTGGAACTCCTTGTGGAGAGGCTCAAACGCGCATCAAAACTACTGAGTTTCTTATCTATAGAGATCAGAACATCCGTTGAGTCGTTCACCGGTGGTGAAATAGCTCCAGGTGAATCCTCATTTCGCTGTCTCTTGGACTTGGATGAGGTGGAGGGGGTGGAGGTGTTGTTTGGTTTGCCCATGACGATTCTGTCGTAACAACGATCTATAAAATCTGTCAGGCTGGCCAAATCCTCCCTGCTGTGCTCCAGAGTGTACCTTATAAAGATACTATTTTCCTACTTTAAAGAATATTTTGATTAGGCTGGCACAAAATACAATTGAATGAAAGTATAAATGTTTGGGCGCGCCTAGTTTGAATCTGCCGTCTCCCCGGAACTACGTCACCTACAGCATTAGCGTCACTTACCTGCCACCAGCGTCACCTACCTGTATATTGTTGTATATTTGTAATGATTTATATATTATATATTTGTAATGCCAGTCACCCTCTGCACACTGTCATCAGTGCACAGAGAAGCCTCCCCAAGAGTAGGACCAACCGGCTCAGAGACTCCTTTGTCCCCCGAGCCATCAAACTGTACAACTCTGCATTAGGCAGGAGGGGGAGAAGGAGGGGGGAGAGGGAGGTGTGCAGTCCGCCTGATACAACACATGCACAATGTAATGGAAAATTTTATACACATGCACTTTGTATTGTTACAAAACCTTGTCTTGTGTTTTACTGAGGAAGGAGGATGACTTGTACCCAGATAAGAACTGAGTGAGTTCCATTTACTTCCCCTTCCAATCTCCTAGCATTCCTTTGAAACAGAGGACTAATGATTTGTCTTGATGTGATCAGCTCATGCTAGTTTATATAAACCAGACTCAAATGTATCTCTTCAGACTCGCGCAGCCAAAGCTTCTTTGACTGTGGGACTCTCATTGCTGTACAGCTCTTAATTAAATACTTTGTTTGATTCTCACTCAGTGTGTGATCTTTGACAATAAAATTCCACGACAACAATAACCCATACAAACAGTTGCAATAACTTATACGTGCAATAGTGAACTGGGAATCTGTACCACCTCTACTGTGTGCAATGCTTGTTTATATTGTTTATTTAATTTATCTTATTGTTATTATTGTTATATTTATTGCATTCTATTTGCCTCTATTCTGCTTTGTACCTGTATATATTGTGTCTTGAGCTTGTCCTGCTTTACTGTTGGTGTTGTATTGCTGCTGGTACCCAAATTTCCCTGAGGGGTCTCTGAAGGGATTAATAAAGTATTTCTATTCTATTCTATTCTATTCTATTCTATTCTATTCTATCAAAAGACAATCTTTAAAATGTATTAAAATGAGCTGCTGATATAATAAATAATGACGTCCCACCAGGAATCAGGATCTGCACATTTATTCTGCAAATAGCACGAGGCACAGTTAAAATGCAGACAGCGGCTCGGTCTCTCCCCGTACAATGCTTTTCCAGCTTAAAAAATGAATAAATAAGTTACAATAAATTAAAAAAGAGTGACTTTCAAGTCATCAGGATACTTTAAACAATATTAAATAAACTCAACAAGAGTAATATGAAAATAAATTAAAATAATATAGAAGAAAATAAAATGTAGTCCGTATTTCCCGACACATTAACGGATGTTCTTGCCGACTGAAAACTCACTAAGAGACTCAAAAACAGATCAGTAGTTATTTAGTTCAAACAAGCAAGTTTTCATAGTTAGCTTAATAAAGAGAGAGACAGCAATGCGTCTTACCCAGAGTCCTCCAACGAGAGTGGTTTAAAAAATGTATTTATTTTTATTTTATTTAGTTATTCAAGGCTTTTACATGCTGAAAGATCAAACCAGCAAATAAAGTTAAAAGTTAATAAGGACTCAATAAAACAAGAATAAAAGATTCTCATTAAAGTAAAATCCACATTAAAAACACAAAGCTTTCAATAAAAATAGATTCCCTGATGAACCTTCTTACAAAGTGAATCCACATGGGCTTCAAAAGTCAGCCTCTCATCAAGTGCAGTTCTAAGGTGCTGTAACCTAAATTATTGTTTGTGTGACCGTGATTATTGCTCAGGTATTTTTGGTTCCTACCCACCACTTGTTTCAGGGGGGAAGACAGAGAGCGTTGTTGTTGTGAGTGATTTTGAAAGAGAGAGAACACGAGGCGCTAAGCTGTACCAATGCTGTCCTGCCGTTTTGATCTATTAAAGAAAACCTCAACTGTAGCCCGCCTTCATCCACAGCCTTCAAAGACGGGAGTTTACGCTACCGAGAAGAAAATAAAGTTACAGACTTGAGGTTTCTCAGCTGAAGCGCGAGTGTACCCACTCCATTCAACACAGGACTGCTGATTCTGGAACTTCCAAACACGGATATCCGTGCACATGAACTACGGCATGAACGCCGTAGAGACAGATATTGCTGCTCTCTGTCTGCATCTCCTGACCATGGTGCTTACTACTCTGCATCCAACATCAGTTCCTTTTGATGAAATTGTTTCTATATTTCACTTTATCAAATAAAGGAGCATTCAATTTATATTTATAAAAATAATAATGCACAAGTAATGCCTATGGATATATAAACATGCTAAGGTGGCTTATTTGCCCACCACACAGTGATGTTGTTGAAAATATACTATTATTATATTTTTCTTATTGTCCCCTTTCTTCTCTAGACTTGGTGCATCATGCTCACACGTTGCTGCAGTGCTTTTTTAAAATAGAGGCTGCAGCTTGGCTGGGCATTACCACCATGACCTGCACCAGTAAACCTAGGGAGTGGGACAACTTTTTCACAACAAAGGTGGAGCCAGCAGAAGTAAGAAACATCAAGTTTTATAATAAGGAGTCAGCTGCCCGTGTTGCTACCAATGCCAGGAAAACAAGCATTATCTGTAAATCCACAGATGAGGAACAACGCACATTTCAAAACGTTTGGCAAAGGACAATACTGCGCCAGTGGCACTTTCTCTTTTCAGAGAGACAGCTGATGTGTTTAGATGCCAGCAGGTTACCCAACCAACTGTGAAGCTGCCACCACCACTGAGAGATTTGTACAGAGAAGAATACGCTCGGCCTCAGAAGAAGAACTTGCAGCAAAAGCTGCAAATGGAAAAAGGCTATGGTAGATGAGATGACCTCATTCAAGGAAAACAACACTTTTTCTCTAGTACCGTTACCAGAGGTAGACAAACAGTGGGGGGAAGGTGGGTTTTCACTCACAAGGAGGATGAAAAAGGAAATGAGACAAGGCAAGGTACGTGGCAAAGGGGTATACTCAGATTGAAAGACTGGACTATTCTGAGACCTTTTCACCGACGGCAAACCTGAAATCACTGGCTGCTGCACACGAGAACTATCTACTGAGCTAAAAGTCATTCTAGGCTGTTTTCTCAGCAGAGAGCTCGCCGCGTGCGCCTTATTTTCGCCGAACTTTCTACCTCGTGAGGCCTTGAGGTGAAAACCAAACACGTTTGATATTTTTTGCCTCGCGAGGCAAAAAATTCACCGTCTGCGTGCTACGAAAGTTACGTGCTGAGGGCAGAAATTCAAGTGACCAATCAAGAAGCGCCCTCCGCTCACGATTTGCTCACATGATTCCAAGATGGTGATATGGGAATATCTAATTTGTGTCCTAAAATGACCATCTGTATACTATTGGTGTTATATAACTGCTTGTTTTGTCCCAAGTGACCACCTGTATACTGTTTTTTGTTATATTATTCTGCTTGTTTTGGTGCCTGTGTAACTGCCTATCTTTGGAAGGGTGAGAAAAGGGTGTCTTGTAAATATGTTTACAAGACAGGATCTCAGGACTCATCCTCGCCTGTGGGAAAGGACCGGCCATCCTCTCTCTCATGCGATGTTGTGTTTTTCTAAATAAGTATAAAGACGGGGAAATCCCACATCTCGGGAGAGTCTGCTGTGGGTTACGTATACGAACGCCCAGCCGGGGTTTTCTAAGCCACTCTACCGGGATTGTTGGCTCTCCAGTCCGTGTCAAAGGTAGGGCAAGCTATGCTATGCTTATAAGGCTGAACCCATTGAGATGTAATGAGTGTCATGAGCTGCGGGGAATAAACCTGACACACTTATTCTAGCACTCTGACTTTGTGTGTTTCACCCCCTGACCACCACGAACCTCTAAAATCACACATTACATTATTGGCGTCACGAACAGGATTAATAAATTGTAATTGATATTATTTGGTGGCTGCAGAAATGTTTAAGAAACAGAATAGGAAGTCTCCCGCCGTGGAGCAATCTGATGTGCCAGGTTGGACTGGTGAATGGAGTGAAGTTGCGCTCTGTCTGCGGGACGGCGGTGGTCGTCCCGAGCCGTGGGGAGATGCTGTAAAGGACGGCTCTCTAGCGGCTGCATTGCCTGCGCTAAAAGAAATTGTTGTTCCTCCGAAATCCCCGTTGGGGGGGGTTCAGAGGCGTGCGTGGTTTTGTGCATCAGCATGGCGTGTATCGCAGGAGAAGTGTAAAAAGTTAACTGATGAAAAAGAACAGTTGGAAACACAGCTGTCTTTAGCCAGGCAAGAAGTAATGAAAATACAGGCAGAGAAAGAAGCACTGAATCAATGTTTGAACAAAGCTTTGGTGGGTTTGGCTCAGACTCAGCGGCAAATGCGGAGGAGACCGCCACGCCGTACTGACCCTGCCGAAGTCTGTACCGTGGCTGCACGGGTACGGGAGGATGCTAGTTGGGATCCCATGAAATGGGATGAGGAAGTCTGGGACGAGGCTGAAGGGTTAGACTGGTATCAGGCAAAACCAGTGACCCGTCGTCGCCAGACTGAGAATATGGGTCCTACAGCCCCTGTTCAGGCTGTAAACGGGCTGGGTGACCTCATGTTCGATGAAAATGGGCAGCCCGTTATGGTGCAACCACGACCCCCTGCAGCACTGTTTCAGAGAATTACAGAGGATTATACTGCAGAGGAGGTGTCACATCTGGGGAGAAAATTCAGGCAGGGGGTGGAGGAGCCCCTGGATTCATGGCTGGTAAGATTGTTGGAAGAAGGGCCCCATCAAACTGATGTGGATCAGGGGGATGCACATAAATTTGTCAGTTTATCCAGAAACCCTGATGTTAATGCCGCATACAGGGATGCAATGACAGATTTGCGTGGAGCCACGGCATCTGTGTTTTCTTTGTACGCCCTTGCAACCGGAACTGTGTTCCGCCTGCCCGGTGATTGGGCACCAATTACCCGGTCCTGGTATACTATCAGAGATGCTGTGCAACGGGTGGCTCAGTTAATGATGAGGGAAGGAGTGTTTCTGGGAACGGCTGATGCATGGGCTGATATGTATGTGCCCAAATCAGTACGGGATCATCTGATAAAAACCAGTCCTCCACATTACAGATCCCTGGTGTTAACATTAATGTTAAATTCTGTAGACAGACCTGCTTCTGCTGTACAAGGGATGATAAGAGAATTAGAAAATCTGGCACAGTGGGATGACATGAATGTTCGTCCTCAACCGTCTCAACAGAGGGGAGACAGACCAAAATTCACCCCGAGACCTAAGCAGGCATTTCAGCCACAAGCTGGTGGCCCCACACGCCGAGATTACTGGAATGCTCTGGTGAAAGCTGGGGTTCCTGTGTCACAGATAGATGGTAAACCCACGAGTGAATTAAGAGAATGGAGAGAAATGAAAGAAATGCTGTCGGACTTGGTGCGTGAAAGGCGTGCAGAGCCGGAGCCTGAGGAGAGCTCCGAGGAGGAGGAGGAGGAGGAGGGAGAACTCTGTCAAATAGCACGAGTGAAGAAAACCAAAGCTCAGAAAAAAAAGGAGAAAAAGGATAAAAAAGATAAGAGGCGCTCTCGCCTATATCCTGGTCTACCTGAAAATTATTACTAGGAAACTGGCCGAGCCCCTCCAATTCGGCTAGTTAATTGGGCTGCTAATGATATACGCCCACATGTGATGTTGGGTATACATTGGCGAAATTCTACACAAACAGTGGAAGCTCTGGTAGATACGGGGGCGGAGGCCACCCTTATATATGGTAATCCACATAAATTTAAAGGTTTAGTTGCTACATTGAGTGGTTTAGGTGGTGGAGTTGTTCAAGGAAAAATAGTTAAGCTCTCTCTCACTATCGGCACGTTACCTCCACATATTTATCAAGTTATAATCACTCCCATTAAAGAATACATTATTGGAATGGATATTTTGACAGGTATGACTCTCCATCTGAGAGGGGGCAGATTCTCATTTGGAGTTAAAGAACTCCGCTCACTAAGTGTGTGTGCTGTACGGGTTGGAAAAGTGCATATGGCACCGTTCCCAATCCCTCTGGCTGAAAAAGTGATATCACAAAAGCAGTACAGAATACCAGGAGGACATGATGAGATAACTGTGACAATATCTGATTATTTAGAAGCTGGAGTGTTGAAAACAATCTCCACTGCTTGGAATAATCCTTTGTGGCCGGTCAGAAAATCAGATGGCAGCTGGAGGATGACTGTGGATTATCAGGGGTTAAACAAACACACTCCCCCGTTAACTGCTGCAGTACCTGACTCACTTACCATAATAGAACGGGTTCAACATCATCCCGGTGTATGGTATGCAGTGCTTGATCTGGCTAATGCTTTCTTCACTATTCCTATCCCAGAGGATAGGATGGAACAGTTTGCATTTACCTGGGAGGGGCGACAGTACACGTTTACTCGCCTTCCACAGGGCTACGTGCATAGTCCTACTATTTGTCATCGCATAGTGGCTGAACATCTTGCTGAAATGCAATTACCATCGGGAATAATGATTTCCCATTACATCGATGACATAATGATCCAGGGGATCAATAAGGACGAAGTGGCTGCAGTATTGCAACAAGTGATGACTCACATGCAGTCACATGGATGGGAAATAAACCCTGCTAAAGTGCAGGGCCCAGCACAACAAGTGAAGTTCTTAGGAATAAACTGGAACAGAGGAGAAAGAGAGATAACTGAGAAGGCCAAAGAAAAAATATTGACATTTGCCGTCCCACACACACAGGCTGACCTGCAGAGGTTTATTGGTTTGTTTGGATTCTGGAGACATCATATTCCACACTTGGGACAGATCCTGAAACCTCTCTATGCAATAACAAGGAAAAAGGCTGTGTTTGAATGGACAGATGTACATCAGACTGCATTTGAGTTAGCTAAAGAAGCTATACAGCAGGCTGTGTCATTGGGAAAGCTGATATCTGGTCCAGTAGAACTGCAGGTGTCTGCTTCAGCAGATTATGCCAATTGGAGCTTGTGGCAGAAGCAAGGGCGGGTCAGAAAGCCCATGGGGTTCTGGTCCCGGAAACTGCCACCTGCAGGTGAAAGATACACACCATTTGAAAAACAATTGCTGGCTTGTTATTGGAGTTTAATAGAAACAGAAGCTCAGACAGTGGGGCATGAGGTCATTATGCGCCCACAAATACCTATAATGTCATGGATTTTGAGTAATCCAACTACTCATAGAATAGGAACAGCACAAGAAAGCAGTGTTATTAAATGGAAATGGTATTTATCTGAACGGGTAAAACCCGACGAAAAAGGTGTGTCTACTCTGCATGAACAGGTTGCAGATGCTCCTGCAGCAGATGAAGCCAGGTTCCTGGTGACTGAAATGGATGCGTCTCCAGTCCGGCCAGGACAGGCTTATGGAAGTTTGACATCTGAACAGCAGGCTCAGTCATGGTTTACAGATGGTTCTGCTAAGTGGACAGCAGGCAAGCGGAAGTGGAAAGCTGTGGCTTATAATCCAGCCATAGGACAGACCCTGGAACAAACAGGGGATGGAAAGAGTAGCCAGTGGGCAGAATTAAAAGCAGTACATATGGTATTGCAACAGGTAGGAATACAACAAGCAAGAATTTATTCTGATTCCTGGTCAGTAGTAAATGGTATGTTAACATGGATGCCTACGTGGAAGAAGAATAACTGGATGATACAATCTAAGGAAGTATGGGGGCAGGAATTGTGGAAAGATATTTGGGAAAAAGCTCAAGCCATAACTATATATGTTGTTCATGTGGATGCACATACCACTAATAATAGTGCAGAAGCACTGCATAATAAACATGCTAATGAAGTTGCTAGAACCATGGTGGTTGCTAGAGAGTCCACAGAAGGGTTGGCAAGATGGGCTCATCAGAAAAGCGGTCACTGGGGTATTAAAGGAACCCTGCAATGGGCTCAGGACAGAGGAATCGATCTAAAACAGGATGATGTAAAAACTGCCATAGAACAATGTGAACAGTGTCAACATCAGAGGCGTGGCAAGCCTCAACATCTACAGGGTCATATTCAGAGAGGAAAAAGTCCTGCTCAAGTCTGGCAGATGGATTTTGTTGGACCGTTGCCAGTCTCACAGAACTGTAAATATGCATGTACTGCTGTAGATACATATTCTGGAGTATTGATAGTTCATCCCTGTAAATTTAGTAATCAAAAGGCAACGTTAAAATGTTTGGACATGATTGAACAATATTATGGCATGCCTGTACAAATTCAAACTGATAATGGATCACATTTCACAGGTCACATGGTAAGGAAATGGGCGGATGAAAACCATGTAGAATGGATTTATCACATTCCGTATCACCCACAAGCAGCAGGGTTAATTGAAAGACTAAATGGATTATTGAAATCCTCACTGAGGAAAGCCTCAGGTGATAATAGTTTAAATAATTGGAAGCGCAATTTACCAGAGGTGGTTAAACAAATTAATAACAGACCTCTTGCAGAAGGAGTGACACCACTCACTCGAATGGTCATGGTGCATGCTACCCCAGCAGATGAAAGTGTTAAAATGTGGAAAATACACAATGATGCTAAAATTCCACTGCGTGCCACACCTGGCTCAGCGGGTTTAGACCTGACGAGTCTACAAACAGTAACGCTCCCTAGTCATACCCCAACGGTTGTGAAAACCGGTTTAGGGTTACAATGCCCGCCGGGCATGTACGGACATATCCTGCCTAGATCAGGACTGTCTCTGAAAGGAATCACTGTTATGGCAGGAGTAATTGATGCTGATTACCAAGGAGAACTGGGTGTAGTGCTATTAAATATAGCTGCTGAACCGTTTGTGGTCACTAAAGGTGACAAAATAGCTCAACTGGTAATAAAACCATGTAATATGACAATGGTGCAAGAAATAACAACACCACAGGTGGTTACTACTAGAGGTCAAGGAGGATTTGGATCTACAGATAAAGTGGGTGCTAAGGTTTGGGTCAGGCAAGAACATGGCCCGCCTAGACCTGCTGAAATTATCGCTCAGGGGGCAGACTCAACCTGTACTATAATATACTCTGGGGAACAAGATTGGAAAAATGTTCCCGTGTTAAAATGTTATTTAAGAGAAGACTAATGCTGTTTGCTATATTCTTCTGAAGTTATGTGTCTCTTTCAGCCTGGTGTGCCTGGTGGATGTCTGAGTGGGGGTGGAGGAGGTTGATCGGCAGATCCAATAAGGAGGGGGCGCAGAAGGATCCTCGCTATGGCCCGCCTACGACCTGGTGGTGCCGCCTGCTGGGGCATGCTGCAAGCTGCCCTCACTGCCATCCTCACCTACAGCTTTGTGACTGCGATGACGCCCCACCGGTCGATGAAGGAGGTGGGCATGTTTCGGACGGGCTGGAGGTACGCAACAAGGATGAGGAGACAGGATAACTTCACCTGTCCAGCCAACCGAATCTGTTATATTGCCAATCTAACCAGTGAATGCCCCATATATGTGTGTCGAGGCTGCATACAAACGATGCACCTACGGAGACCGATGACATCAGTACATGTACAGGCTGGATGCAACGTCACTGTCACGTCGGACGTGATGATGCTCCTGGTTCTGACCGATGGAACTATATTGGGAAATGGTACTAATTCACAGGTGCAGGTTTATGAGTCATTCCAATTAAGAAATGCTACAACCATTCACAATCGGATTGATCCTTTGATTCACCCGGTGGATGTGCTGCCAAAGGAACAGGTAAACATTAATCATGTGGCCCCATTGGTGACAACCTGTCAAGAAAAAGCACATGCTGTGGTTCGAACTGTTGTACCTTGGACTGTGAACTTGCCAAAAATGCCCACCTGTCATCATGCCAGACGTCGAAGGGCCTGGTATGATACATTGCTGGGTGGAACTGGAACTGTATTAGGTGTGTCCAACACCATAGATGGAGAAATCACTCGGACAATGTTGTCCAACACTGGAAATAAAGCTAGCCAGGCTATTCATCGCCTGGGGAACTGGATGCCGGTCCCTATAGGACCACAGAAAGAGACTGCCATCATTTTACAACAACAGTTGAAATGGCAAACTAGATTGTTTAATGACACTGCCGATGTTTTCATAAATGTAACCAAAGCTATTGATGCAACTGTGTGTGGTTTACAGGTGATATATTCCCGCCTACAGGAGGAGAGGTTTGTACGAGTGATAACTGCACCTAACCCAAATGAATGGAGACGATTGTTTAATATTTCTGATGCTTCATGGTTACAAGTGAAGCCTGAACTGACGCGATGTAATATGACCATGTGTACTGTAAGTTGGATACAGTGGTATGTTACTCAAGCGATCACCATCTGTAAGTTTCAGGTATTACCATTGGTCGTACATAATAAGTATATGTTTTTGAGAACTTACGGTGAATGGTTTAGTCCCCAAACTAATCACACGTATGACCTGAAGGACTGTGAAACTACTGATCGAGGCCAAGCCTGCCTCTTATCTAAAGGGTATAGAGATCCATGCTTTACAGGAGACACGGCACTGTGTGAATGGTATATAGAACCAGCTAGCGACATGCTATGGCAAGTGGGCCCCAACACCCTTTGCGTAGCTACTACTCACAACCATACTCAGTTGCCTACTGTACCGTTCTCAGGTTGTTTAAAAGGTTTACACCTATGGCATTGGCACAATGTAACTTACAGGTTGACTAACTTTACCACAGAATCTCATCTGATGGCTGTCCAGTGGAAAGTGTTACACCTACCATGGCGAATTTCTCTGGAGCGTTTCCAAAGTGCACTGTCTCGCTCCCGTGATCTTAAAGATATTATGTCTAGCCATTCTCAGAATGTTACCCGTGCCTTAGTAACAACTCTAGTTAACCGGGAACAGGTTTTGCATGCAGCAAAGATGGTGGAGATGGACAGTGCTCATCACTGGTGGGACATTTTTTCAGGAATGTCTGTCACCGCTAGAACATATGTAGCTCCACCATTATTGATTCTTGTGGCTATTTTATGTGTGTTGACGCTATGCAATGTATTAACATGCCTTTATATACGCCGGATTAAACAACGATTGTCTAGGACCATATATCACACTGCCTTAAGATGATGCACATACATATTTTAGCAGAAGATGGACCTTATGGAACGATGTGTTATCATGTAACTGTGGATACAGATACTGATGTAGATCAGTTCACTTATATGCACTGGAGTAATCAAGATCGATGGGTGCACAATGATGTATATGCCACGCGAATGGAGTTGTTAGATTTCGTGTGTCATTGGGTCACTACTGTCTGCCAGGAGTATCAACATGCTCCTGGCCATACTGAAGATGATGATGTTATCTGGGAAGGTGAAGGTTTTATGAATTAAGGCCATTTTAGGCCAGAGGTGGAATGATATGGGAATATCTAATTTGTGTCCTAAAATGACCATCTGTATACTATTGGTGTTATATAACTGCTTGTTTTGTCCCAAGTGACCACCTGTATACTGTTTTTGTTATATTATTCTGCTTGTTTTGGTGCCTGTGTGACTGCCTATCTTTGGAAGGGTGAGAAAAGGGTGTCTTGTAAATATGTTTACAAGACAGGATCTCAGGACTCATCCTCGCCTGTGGGAAAGGACCGGCCATCCTCTCTCTCATGCGATGTTGTGTTTTTCTAAATAAGTATAAAGACGGGGAAATCCCACATCTCGGGAGAGTCTGCTGCGGGTTACGTATACGAACGCCCAGCCGGGGTTTTCTAAGCCACTCTACCGGGATTGTTGGCTCTCCAGTCCGTGTCAAAGGTAGGGCAAGCTATGCTATGCTTATAAGGCTGAACCCATTGAGATGTAATGATGAGTGTCATGAGCTGCGGGGAATAAACCTGACACACTTATTCTAGCACTCTGACTTTGTGTGTTTCATCCGCTGACCACCACGAACCTCTAAAATCACACATTACAGATGGCGACCCACAGTGAAGTTGTTAATGACTACATTTTGGAAGACAAATTGGTCGAAATGTAGCCAGACTATCCCTGTTTATATGTCGTCACCTTGTCGCACTTTAAAAACAGGGACAAGCACGAGCAGGCACTCAAGGAGAGGGCAGCAAGATTGGACCAGAGAGGTACGAACTGTGCAACGTCATGGGTACCAGCTAGGTTTTCCAACTGCCCCGTATTAGCCGGGAGCTTGAAACATCCTGTGTACGGTGTTATATAACTGTAATTTGACTTGCCGAACTACACATGCATTTATACGAAAAATACATGCCAGTTGGCATTACAATTAACACTGACCATGGTATAAATATCAATAATCCTATCCAGACCACTCACTTCCACCACTTGTGGAAATAGGCTATACTTCTTTATAGAATGGTCTGTATTTCCTGTGATGATTGTAATTCTGCATAGATAGGATGGGTAAATTGACTGTTAAGTCTTGGATGGTATACAATTTACTTTTTAACCACAATTCCATTGTGGCTTGCAATTAAGATGTCCAGTGCATAATGTACTTTACCTGATGTATTTAATCCTGTTAGATATTCGAATACGAGATGTATTCATAACAAATACAGTGCATTTAAAAAATACTTATTCCTTTCAGTGGAGTGGGTGAAACTAAAAATAAGATTGCTGCGGAACAGCTATACCAAGGCCAGAAAACCTCAAACAAGTGGAAGTGCCAGGAAACACTTGACCAAACGTTCCAAATGGCTTTTGGAAAAACTGCAATTTCTTGCTCCCTACATCGCTGCTCGGCCAACAATAACAAACTTGGATACGGTAAGTATTTCCTCAATAATGTATTTATTAATCACAAAATTGCAACATATGTGTACATAAAAAATACAGTTGGAAAGATTCACAATAAGAAATGTACAGTGTCTGTCTAATCAGCTTTTGGACTTGGAGGAGAAAAGGCCTTAACTGATTTTTGCCAACTAGAAACATAGGGGACTCTTTGGAGACAAATGACATTAGATTCATCCTACTGAATTCACACTACCTTAGTTTTGATTTCCTGTCTACTTTATACCATCACTGACTGACCATGTCATGCTGCCACGGCACAGCTCCATAGTCAGAATTGAAATAGTCAGTAAGGAGCTGCCTTTGTAACTTTGCATCAGCTTTGGGGTTTCGATCAGTAGTTGGCTGCTATCCTGTCAGGGGGGATCATTCCTCCATGCTCCAGCAGTCAGGGTATGGTTAGCAGTGTCTTCACTATCACAAATGCTGATGTAGGAAAGCTTGTTGTCTTCCACCATATAGTTATGTAGACAACAGGCAGCCAAAATGACTTGATGCACTTTATCAGGCCTGAGATTGATTGTTGTCAAAAACACCCTGAACCTGTTGGAGAGAATGCCACATGCATTCTCGACCACCCGTCTAGCCCTGGATAACCGATAATTAAAAATTTGTTTTTCGGTGGTCCAGGTTTCTGTGTGGGTATGGTTTCATCAGTGTTAGTGACAGTGGGAATGCGTCATCACCAACTATGTGGTAGTTAATTTTGCTGGTGGATATTCCATTTATCTCTTCAGCTGGTGGCAAATTCAGGGAGTTTTCACTCAGTGTTTCTTTAATGCTGAGTTTGCAAATATGCCAGCATCTCCTGCACGACCAGTTGCCCCCACATCTACATATGTGAACTTGTAATCTGCATTTACAAGAGCTAAGAGTACAACACTGAAGAAATGTTTGTAGCTGAAGTACTCTGAACCACTGTTTTCAGGCTGTTGGATGGCAATGTGTTTGCCATCAATTGCTCCGATGCAACAAGGATAGTTCCACCTCTCCTTGAATTCCTTGGCAATTTCCATTCATTCACCTGTCGTTGTCGGGACCTGAAAAAAAGAGATATTTAATGTTTGCTTTTAATTTAATAATTTCAGCCATCACCATCTGATACAGCTGGCAGTGAGGACACCATTGATGTGCTAGATGATGGCCAAAGCGAAGACCCCAATGATACATCTTCTGTCTTTGAAAGTGAAGCTGATGAAGGAGAAAGCAGTACAAGCACATCTACCCCCAAATTCACAAAACAACCCATCATACAACCAAACCATCTGAAATGGCAACGAGATGCTGAAGAATATCAGTTGATAAAAGGGTTGGCTGAGTCAGTTACTCAGAGAAACAAGGCACAAAAAAATTCAGTGGAAGATGATGCAGTTTGTGCATTTGGTCGGTATGTCACACAAACGTTGTCTGAGTTTGATCCATACACTAGAAACATGGCCCAATTAATAATATTTTATTTCAGGCACAAATGGGAACACTTGGCCAAAATACACATCCCATCAGCCCAAGACCACCACCAGTGTTTAACCACCAGCCACAACCATTTCATCCCCGACATGAGTGGGTCGGTCCCAAACAAGCACACCACCCCGTTTACCAAAATCATGTCTCAGGTGACAACGACCAAGTGTATGAAACACTGTAATATTTTATTTGAAAATATTGTGTATACATACAAAGTTTATATTTTTTACTTTGAGTTTTTGTGTGTGTGTGTGTGTTTGTGTCAGTGCCACTTCACAGCCTCCTCACCAGTGAGTGTCAGTGTGAATGTATTATTTTCCTCATCTCAGCTTTTATGTTTGTCTTTTGATTTTTGTCAACCTCCCTAAACAGTGTGACACAGTTGAGACCTCTAAAGAAATTAAGACTAGGTCCATGTTATTGTTTACAATTCTGTTCATTGTTTGAAATGAATGTTTTATAAACATTTTTCTTTCATTCACAGATGCCTAATGTGTGATTCTACTGTTCTATTTTTGGAACATATTAGGCTAATAGAGCATTTATTTTTGTAAACTGCATTATTTAATAACTTGTTGCATCTGTAGTGCATACTGTTGTGTTTGAATAAAATGCAATTCATTACCTTCATATACTGCTCCCTCATTGTGCTGTACAACGCCTGGCATGTCTCATCAACAATATTTGAGACTGTCCTTTCTCCAATCCTGAATTGAAATGCCAGACTTCGAAATGTTTCATCCTAAAATATAGAAACATTAAAATCTTATGAGCTTTACAAAGACACAGGATCAAAAT
The DNA here is from genome assembly GCF_017639745.1 of Melanotaenia boesemani. NCBI lineage: Eukaryota > Metazoa > Chordata > Actinopteri > Atheriniformes > Melanotaeniidae > Melanotaenia > Melanotaenia boesemani. The sequence continues at coordinate 1,401,242 of NC_055689.1, read as the reverse complement.
CTTAACCAGAAATTACAATGAATCAAGATCACCTTTTACAATATAAACCACAATTGTCATACCAAGGGAAGGAAAGCATAATGTAGTTGCGATGGCCTTGCTTTTTCTAACAAAATTGACATAATTCTTTTTGGTAGAGCTAGCTACATATAAACATAGTAAACTAGGGCCAGCAACAGTCATCCTGCATGCAATGTAATTTACATTGTAAAAAACATACCTGTAGCCAGGAATCTGAGCGTGATGGCAAGCCTCTCTCCGGGACTGATACTCTGTCGCTTCGTGGTATCAACTTTGCGGATCGATGGACCCACCATTTCCAACACCCTCTCGAAGGATTCTCTGTTCAGGCGGTGGTATTGCCGGAAGGATTCTGGGTCTTCGAGTCGCATCTCTTGGAGAAGATTAGCATAAACTCCTTGCCCTGTCCTCTTTTGCAGCCATGACCTCACCCATGTTCTCCTAACTTTAGAACGGCGGCGACGGCAACGCCTCATCAACAGAAGGAGTAGTAATATTTCCTCCATATCCACCTCTGTCTCCGTTTCATTCATTTCTGACAAGAGGGGGCTACCATCTTGGAATCATGTGAGTGGAGGACGAGTCTTGATTGGTCACTTGAATTTCTGCCTTCAGCACGTAACTTTCGTAGCACGCACACGGTGAGTTTTTTGCCTCGCGAGGCAAAAAATATCAAACGTGTTTGGTTTTCACCTCAAGGCCTCGCGAGGTAGAAAGTTCGGCGAAAATAAGGCACACACGGCGAGCTCTCTGCTGAGAAAACAGCCTCGAATGACTTTTAGCTCAGTAGATAGTTCTCGTGTGCAGCAGGCTTTAGGGTACTGATACAACTAGCAACACAATACGACCTTAAGTTGCATCAGATGGCATACTTACATGCACCTATTGACTTTGAGATATGCATGGAACAGCCATAGGGTTTCCATATGAGTTCTGAAAAAGGTGAGGAACTCGTGTGCAGATTGAACAAGTCTATTTATGGTTTAAAACAGTCTGGAAGAAACTGGAATGTTATGCTTCACAACTCCCTAACTAAAAATGGGTTTACACAGAGTCAAGCGGACAACTGTATTTATACAAAACTATCAGATGAAGAGAAAGTAATCTTGCTGGTATGGGTAGATGATATAGCCGTGGCTGCAAGTAGTGAGAAACATTTAAAGGAAGTAAAGGAGAAGCTGAGAGAGCAGTTTAAGATGAAAGATTTAGGACAACTCTCTCATTTCATTGGTATTGACTTCAGTCAAATGACTAGTACTGTTTAAATGAACCAGTCGTGATACACTGAAAGAATCTTGGGTAGATTTTATGATTTTATGAATTACCCTCTAACAGACACGTGAAATTGAAGTCATTCACACATTATACTGAAACCTCTCATATATCATACTGAAGTCATTCACACATTATAGTAAAACCTCTCATACACTATACTGAAATGCTCTTAAACACTATACTGAAATCATTCACACACTATAATAAAATTTCTGAAATCGCATTTCACTAGTTTGTATGAAAGGAATTCTACTAGTGTGTGTGAGAGCGAATTTCACTTGAAAAGGAAGTCGTTTCACTTAAAACGGAAGTCACGTAGCTGAAAAAAAGGAGCACGTTTTGTTTCAAAACTGAAGAGGAAGAAGGAGGAGACTATGGTTACAAGAGATTTTATAAAGATTTATGCTGTACAGATGTCTGCTCAGCAGCCTGGAAGCCATCTAAGTTACTGCCTTACTGAATACATTACTGGCCTCAGCAGAGACGATTAGAACCCTGTCTAACACATAAGCCGGACAACCGACAGTAGCAGAGGACACACTAACTAGTTACCTAGCATCGCTCTTTCCACCCCGCCAACAAAACCATGTGTTGGCCGTTTCTTCCAGATCTTTTCCATTAAGGAGAGAATGTGAACCTCGTTATCAAGCACAGCATTGCTTCACTAAGTGGACATCAGGCACGAGGAGAAAAAGGTAAATATTATTTACTTTTTAGGCTCTTAATGTGCTACTGCTGCTAATTACATTTCCACATTCAGACCTGTACAAACATGAACTTATCTGGACACGGTGATTTTAGTACTTCTCCTGAGTTTATTGGTTCTACTTGTGGAGTGGAAAGAGATGTTATTATCGTGTACTGTATGAACAGATCATTCCGTTGATATGTCGAGCGCAGTTTCATTGTCGAGGTCTTTCGCTTCGAACTTCGTCCCCTAAATTCTCATAATATAATATAATATAATATAATATAATATAATATTCATGCTGTTCCTACCTGTCTTAAGAATGACTAATTACATTAGAATAAACAAATCCTGACCTTCTCTTTTTTTTAAAGTAATATCAAGAAAAACAATGTTATCCAAATAGCTGTAATTACAGCTGTAAAATTGTTTAATTCTCTCAGGAACTTCCTTCGTGTCAAAAGCATTTTAAGTGTCCATGCAGTGAATGTTTTTAACTTATCAGGTTGCTCTTCTGAAGTTGTGGGTTTTGTGTGACATTCTGTTAGTGGTCCCTGACTTAACATGAACTGGTTGTTTTCATGTGTTTCAGAGCCAGGGATCAGCAGCACGACCATTTCAACAAGGACATAATACTGCTTCCCAACCCTACATGGGTTTGTAAACAAGGGCCAAAACAATGGTTGCACACACATAGACATATTCTTAGTGCTTTTGAATTCCACAAGGCTTGGGACTACCAGACTGTTATAAAATGCATCAGGGAAGGCTTTGGTCACCACCTTCCAGAAGATGTTAGGTTTATGTCCATTTTTTTACAACATATAAAAACATATTTCAACATAATAATGTATTTGTGATCAAATCTACAGTTCCGCCTCAAATCCCCATTAAAGAAAGGAAAGTCAGGAGCTGAATGGCATGCTAATCCACAAGGTTTCTAAAACAAAAGCCCTATCTGTTAGACCATCAAAGACCCTTCTAGTAAGTAACATTATTTTCTTAACTATTTAAATAATTATCCTTAAAATAGTGTAATTGTCTTAAGAAATTATATAAATATTGTGTATCGCATGTAGTAGTGCAACACCTTTTAAACGACAAAAATGATTTTATTGCAATCAGAACAAGGATAATACAAAATATTTTTTTACACAAGTACTGCTTTTTAACATGGTTGTTTACAGTAATTTAGATGTTGCAATGTTTACTTCTGTTTAAAATTTTTGGTCTTCTTACTTTCTCTTTAAAAGACTGAATGTAAAGAAAAAGAGTCTACTCCTATCCCTCCTGAATCAACCTCAACCATCTGCTACAACTGCTAATGATAGTGATGATGACCTTTTTGAAGTTGATGCTTCACACAACCACACAAGCCCAAGCAGCCGTATCACCACAAGAGCTGATACAAGCTCAAGAAGTCACAATGAAGATGGTAATCCTGGCACTAGAAGCCACTATGATGATGGCTATGGAAGTAACCCCACTGTTAGCAGTGCTGTTAAAAGAAAAAGAGTAATGGAGTTAAATGATGGAAACTGTGACAATCGTGGCCACAGTGCAGGAACAAGTGGTCATGATGGCGGGCGAGGGAACTGTACAAGTAGAGTTGACCAGCCAGCACAAGTAGCCGTGGTGAAAGAAACTATGCAATAAATGATGGTGGAGCAGTCACAAGCGGCTATGATGGTGGCAACTCTGCGAGTAGTGACAGCAACCCAAGCGCTAGGAGTCATGATGAAGACTACTCTTCATATTTAACACTTACTTGTCTGTCTGATGACTTTTCTGAGGATGAGGACCTCAATCTAGCTATAATGGCTAGTTTGGAGAGTCGAAGGTGAGGAGCACTCCCATAATAATGAAAGATACATGAATATAAACAAATGGCTTGTTTTTTGTCTTTTATCAGGCTGTTATTATTATTTTGTACATTCAGCTTGAGTTTAACTCAAGTTTTCCAGTATCATCAAACTAGTTTACTTTTAATTGAGGTTGATCATTATGGTGGCTCACAGACGTAACCTGATCACAGGAGTTCACTCTTAAAGGCTCAAATAAGAACATTTCACCAGCAAAATAATGAATAGTCAGATTACCAGTTAAATGTTATAATTGGTCATGGAAATGACCACGGACCTAAAATTTACATATACTACATATACTTCAGGTCATGTTTCCAGTTGGTTGAGTCAAACATTTGCCTATTACTAATCCATGTCTGCATCTTTTTACTTGTTTTTAATGTTGTTATATTGCTGATCATATTCTTTTTTTTAATTGTTTATTGTTCTGTAGTCAAACTAAATTCATCATAATACATTGCTGTTAAATGTCATTCTACATTATGTTTGTGGTTCAAAGTTTGCTGATATTATTTTTAATTTTCAACTCCACAACTTTTTGAAACAAGTGCTGATAGCTTGATAAGATAGCTCATGTTTCAAAGCGTCATTTCACAGCATGATATGTGATGCTGGTTGTATATTTATTTAAGCATATAATCACAAAAGAGCCAGAGCTTGTCTATCTTTCCTTATTTTACTGACCCCTGATCTTTGTATTAGTATGACATATTTTGGGTTCATTGATTATGATCACCGATAGCAAAAAGTCTGAGTTGTTTTTAAAAGTTCCTATGCACTATGCTTCTGAGCCCTCATTCTTTTTTTTTTTCTTTTTTTTTTTCTATTACTTCTTCTTTTTTTAATATCTGCAGTGCAGAAAAGATCCCAGTTCAAGAGATACTTCTGGAACTTTCAACCAAAATTTTTTTCTTCTTCCGGCCCTCGACAAAGGCAGACGCTTTTCTTCTCTCTCCCTCCTCCCCTCGCCCTGCTACTTGTCCTGTCATTTCTGAGCCTCTCTCAGCATTTCTGTTTTGATTCTAGAATCTAGAACCACAGATTTGATCAGCTTGTCCCTAAATGCAATCGACCAAATCTATTTGAACAGGAAAACAGGCGTAGGGGAGCCTGCTTGTCCTCGTGGAACATTTTCGGCTGGATTTGTGATGGATTCCTGGGGAGTGTGGAAGGTCATGTGCCTGTCGATTCTGTCTGTCGAGGGTGCTGAAGACATCTACACATTCGGATTCATGATAACTGGGTTTCTGTTGTTTGGAGCCATCAGTTTCCTGGGATATCACAAAATTCAGACACTGTTGGCGGCCACTGGTGGTCATGCTCCATGGTACAGAGCTCAGGTTTCCCAGCTGCCCTGAAGGCATCATTCTCTCATTCATTCATGATTGCTGATGCGCTCCACCTGCGCTGACCGCTTTATATACCTGCTGGTGACAACTCTTCCCTGCACGTATCCAGCCTTTGTATTTCTGCCTGTCTGTCATTCACCATCTTGTCTGGATCTGGATTTTGCCTCTGCCTGCCCCCTGTCTGGTACTCTGCTTGTCTGTGTTTGGATCTCCTTGCTCTCTGACATCTGGAATTCTTTATAGGAATAAGATATCGGATCACAGACTCAACCTTCCTTGCCCCACGGGAGATACTCTGGACTCCCTGCTGTCTGCCTTTCAGCAGTCCTACCTGTGGTCAGTAAACCCCCTTCTAACCTCTCCTCTGCTCAGCAGCTTTTCTCACACACCGCAGCGGATATCTCCTTGGATTCCCTAAACCCAAATTCAGGAGACGATCCTCATTCATTCGCTGGAGCAAACTCTGCTGGTACGTCAGCAATTACTTCCGTGCATTGTCACCTACAACTTCCTGCTTCCTAATCTCTGTCTCATATATCCACATACGCATCATAAATTCCTTGTGTACAATAAAATATCTGACACCCATCCCTGGACCTCTGAGCATTTACTGAGTCCACACACCATTGTCCTGACATTCAGAGGCTGAGGAGAAAACAGGTGGAGGTCCACCACCACCATTCACAGAGGCTGAGGAGAAAACAGGTGGAGGTCCACCACAAGCACTGTTCAGAGGTTGAGGAGAAAACAGGTGGAGGTCCACCACCACAACTGTTCAGAGGCTGAGGAGAAAACAAGTGGAGGTCCACCACCACCATTCACAGAGGCTGAGGAGAAAACAGGTGGAGGTCCACCACCACAACTGTTCAGAGGCTGAGGAGAAAACAGGTGGAGGTCCACCACCACCATTCACAGAGGCTGAGGAGAAAACAGGTGGAGGTCCACCACAAGCACTGTTCAGAGGCTGAGGAGAAAACAGGTGGAGGTCCACCATCACAACCGTTCAGAGGCTGTAGTAATAGTACCAGGGTCAGTACTAGAGCAGTAGTACCACGGTAATTAATACAGCAGTAGTACCAGGGTCATTAGTATAGCAGTAGTACCAGGGTTTGTACTACAGCAGTAGTACCAGGTTCATTACGACAGCAGTAGTACCAGGGTCAGTACTACAGCAGTAGTACCAGGGTCAGTTTAACAGCAGTAGTACCAGGGTCATTAGTATAGCAGTAGTATCAGGGTCGGTACTACAGCAGTAGTACCAGGGTCAGTTTAACAGCAGTAGTACCAGGGTCATTAGTATAGCAGTAGTACCAGGGTCAGTACTACAGCAGTAGTACCAGGGTCAGTTTAACAGCAGTAGTACCAGGGTCATTAGTATAGCAGTAGTATCAGGGTCGGTACTACAGCAGTAATACCAGGGTCAGTTTAACAGCAGTAGTACCAGGGTCATTAGTATAGCAGTAGTATCAGGGTCGGTACTACAGCAGTAGTACCAGGGTCAGTTTAACAGCAGTAGTACCAGGGTCATTAGTATAGCAGTAGTACCAGGGTCAGTACTACAGCAGTAGTACCAGGGTCAGTTTAACAGCAGTAGTACCAGGGTCATTAGTATAGCAGTAGTATCAGGGTCGGTACTACAGCAGTAATACCAGGGTCAGTTTAACAGCAGTAGTACCAGGGTCATTAGTATAGCAGTAGTATCAGGGTCGGTACTACAGCAGTAATACCAGGGTCAGTTTAACAGCAGTAGTACCAGGGTCATTAGTATAGCAGTAGTATCAGGGTCGGTACTACAGCAGTAATACCAGGGTCATTACTACAGCAGTAGTACCAGGTTCATTACGAAAGCAGTAGTACCAGGGGTCTGTACATGCGCAGACTGAGTCCCTGCCAGAGGGACTTTATAAAAAAGTCCATTATAAAACTGATTCTGTATCCATGGATAGGCCAGAACAGAGCTAATACAAGACACGACCCACTAAATGTTACAGAAGCGATAGTCCTCTAAATGAAATTCCTACAACAGCCTCCCAGCACTTGTTTACTCACCGCTCTAGATCTGGCTCTCTTCCGTCCTGCATGCACCTGTGGACCACACCGTTCCCGGGAATGCGGATGCGCACTTCCATCAAAAACCTTGCACAGATAACCATCCACAATGGAGCATCACTGACTGCTGTCAGAGAACAGTGGCCTACGGCTGCATGATCCCACCTGTTTTTCTGTAGTTGTGGAAAACACCCAGCCTCCTCTGCTTTCAGATTAGACCGTTTTCCTGTGAAACTCACCGAGCACGCCGGACGGCGTAAAGGACGTTTGATGCTGCTGCTGCGGGTGGGTGTCATTTCTGTCCTGCTGCTCGCTTGGCACCGTCCTCTCCATCCTCTCCCCTGCCCCGTTTCTGCCGTGTACGTCTGCGGTGCTGCTGCCACCACCGTCTACAGCAGCGTCGGGATCAGCTGCCGCCTGCATGCTGGTGAACGAGTGCTCCAGGTGGTGGAGGAAGACCGCAGTGCAGGCTGTTAATGAACGGCTGATGAGGGCAGGGGGACGATCCAACAGCGCGTCTGACAGATTAGGATGAGAGGAGGCATGAGGAGGAACATGATCGTGCATCTACACGTTACGCGTTACACCAGTCGTGACTGTGTCACGACAGTTTAGAGAAAACCCGCGTGGGCTGCAGGTTTATAAACAAAATGGCACATAGCTTTTATGGCTACACGTTCTCTTTAAACCTGTGTGAATCACACAGGATTGCCACAGGGGCTGTGGTTTACAACCCCAATTCCGAATAGTTGCAACTCTGAGTGAAATGGTATATATATATATATATATATATATATAAATGAAACCACAATCTCATCATCTGTCTTTAATTCCAAGTAGAAGATCAGCAACATGTCAGATGGTGAAAGGAAACACTACCATGTGATGGAAAATATTAGCTGATAGTGAATCTAGTTCCAATTCCACAGTGATGCTCTGCGCGGTATGAAAAGTAGTTCCAGAGTGATGTTCAGCACGGTGTAAAAAGTAGTTCCAGGGTGATGTTCAGCACGGTGTAAAAAGTAGTTCCAGAGTGGTGTTCAGCACGGTGTAAAAAGTAGTTCCAGAGTGGTGTTCAGCACGGTGTAAAAAGTAGTTCCAGGGTGATGTTCAGCACGGTGTAAAAAGTAGTTCCAGAGTGGTGTTCAGCACGGTGTAAAAAGTAGTTCCAGAGTGGTGTTCAGCATGGTGTAAAAAGTAGTTCCAGGGTGATGTTCAGCACGGTGTAAAAAGTAGTTCCAGAGTGGTGTTCAGCATGGTGTAAAAAGTAGTTCCATGGTGACGTTCAGCACGGTGTAAAAAGTAGTTCCATGGTGACGTTCAGCACGGTGTAAAAAGTAGTTCCATGGTGACGTTGAACACGGTGTAAAAAGTAGTTCCAGGGTGATGTTCAGCACGGTGTAAAAAGTAGTTCCAGGGTGATGTTCAGCACGGTGTAAAAAGTAGTTCCAGGGTGATGTTCAGCACGGTGTAAAAAGTAGTTCCAGGGTGATGTTCAGCATGGTGTAAAAAGTAGTTCCAGGGTGATGTTCAGCATGGTGTAAAAAGTAATTCCAGGGTGATGTTCAGCATGGTGTAAAAAGCAGTTCCAGGTGTCACGGCTGGGTTCAGCCGTCGGAGGGAGGAAAGCAGGACCCAAATAGCAGACGTGATAACAGAACAGGTTTATTAAACACTAGGGATCTGGGTGGTCTGAGCTGGAGAGGGTCCGGGGTTCAGGTTCTCTGGGGGAAGAGGAAAATGGTGAGTGGGGTTCTATGCAGCAAAGTCCTGTGATTCCAAGCTGGTGAGCGGCTTACTATATCCAAATGAAACTCCGGATTGAAGGAGGAGGTAGGCTGTCACGGCTGATCCTGAGCTGAAGGATGAAGGGCGGGCAGGCAGGTGGCGAGGTATACAGCTGGCGGTTGGAGGAGGAAGACTGGAAGTCAGATCACTGGAATGCTGGAGTGTATCGATGCTGAAGAAGAGGTGAGGAAGCAAAGGTAAGTATAATAGACAGGAACAATAGAATTACTAGTAGCGGCCTGATTTACCACAAAAAACAGTCAGATAATCTGGCGAGGTCTGGTTGCTCCTGCAGTCCTCATAAAGGGAGGTTTGATGAGGGTTGATGGAACGCAGCTGCGGAGAAAAGAGCAGACCGGACTCCGCCCCAAGCTCACTGAAACCTGCACAGCCCCACCTAAAGCTCAGGTAGAGAAAGACATGCAGCAGAACCGTGACACCAGGGTGATGTTCAGCACGGTGTCAAAAGTAGTTCCAGGGTGATGTTCAGCACGGTGTAAAAAGTAGTTCCAGGGTGATGTTCAGCACGGTGTCAAAAGTAGTTCCAGGGTGATGTTCAGCACGGTGTAAAAAGTAGTTCCAGGGTGATGTTCAGCACGGTGTCAAAAGTAGTTCCAGGGTGATGTTCAGCACGGTGTAAAAAGCAGTTCCAGGTTGATGTTCAGCACGGTGTAAAAAGTAGTTCCAGGTTGATGTTCAGTACGGTGTAAAAAGTAGTTCCAGGGTGATGTTCAGCACGGTGTAAAAAGCAGTTCCAGGTTGATGTTAAGCACGGTGTAAAAAGTAGTTCCAGGTTGATGTTCAGTACGGTGTAAAAAGTAGTTCCAGGGTGATGTTCAGCACGGTGTAAAAAGTAGTTCCAGGGTGATGTTCAGTATGGTGTAAAAAGTAGTTCCAGGGTGATGTTCAGTACGGTGTAAAAAGTAGTTCCAGGTTGATGTTCAGCACGGTGTACAAAGTAGTTCCAGGGTGATGTTCAGCATGGTGTAAAAAGTAGTTCCAGGGTGGTGTTCAGTACGGTGTAAAAAGTAGTTCCAGGGTGGTGTTCAGCATGGTGTAAAAAGTAGTTCCAGGGTGATGTTCAGCATGGTGTAAAAAGTAGTTCCAGGGTGATGTTCAGCATGGTGTAGCATCTCTTCTTCTAACATGTCTGGAAACATCTGGGAAGTGAGGAGACCAGTTGCTGGACTTTTAGGAGAGGAATGTTGTTCCATTCTGGTCTGATGCAGGAATCTAGCTGCTCTGCTTGGTCCAGAGAAGATGGACGAAGGTTCTGGATCCTGTTCACATCTGGCTTCTTCTCTGCATGATGGAGCTTTAACCTGCATTTGTGGGTTTCTGGGTGATCTGTGTCACAGACGGTGGTTTCTGGAAGTCTTCCTGAGTCCATGCAGTGGTTTCCAGTAGAGAATCATGTCTGCTTTTAATGCAGATCACCAGCATCCAGCCTTGTCCCATGCACACAGAGATTCCTCCTGATTCTCTGAATGTTCTGATGATATTCTACACTGTAGATGGAGGATCTTCAATGTTTGAGGAACATTTTTCTGAAATTGTTCCACAGTTTTAGATCCAGTTTGTCTCAGATGGTGAAGCTCTGTCCATCTTTCCATCTGAGAGACTCTGCCTCTCTGAAATGCTCCTTTTATACCCAGTCATGTTACTGACCTGTTACCAGGTAACCTGGTTAGTTGTCCAATGCTCCTCCAGGTGTTTCTGGTTTGTACCAGGTACTTTTCCAGCCTTTTGTTGCTCCTGTTCCAACTTTTTCCATCAGATTCACAATCAGCTCATATTTTCATCACATAGTGAACCGTCTTAGTTTATGTGTGCTAGTTGAACAGTAGCACAGTAGGAAAATTTTCCTGTGCCTCCTACACTCCTACATAAACTATTTCTGGATTTCTTTAGAAGCTGTCGCTGATTTTTTTTCAGACATCAGAGAAGCACACCCATTCTGAGGCAGGAAGTACGAGCCATGATTCAACACCATCTAGAATTACATTTAACTGCAGTGACTTGATTTAATTGTTTTTCTGTATCAAATGATCAGTCTGGAGGAATTTGCTCAATTTTTCTTTCCAATGTTGCTTCAGTTCATTCAGGTCTTCAGCTCTCTGAAGGTCCCACCACAGCATCTCAGTCAGGATGAGGTCTGGAGTCTGACTGGACCACAAAAGACATAACAAGTTATATATTTCCGTTTATTTGAGAGTGTATTCTACTCATTTTACTACTGAAAAAGACTTTTTAATGAAATAATATGTAAAGCAGTTGTACTTTCTCTTTTACATTCATTACCTACATACATTCATGTCACGGTGTATGGCTGGGGTTGAGATTTCCCAGCTATCTCTGAAGGCATTCTCCCTCCAGCACAGCTGATGCGCTCCACCTGCGCTAGGTGCTTTTAATACCAGTGAGTGACAACTCTTCCCTGCTAGATTGTCTTAGATCGTTTAACCCTGCACGTTTCCAGCCCTGATCTACTGCCTGCCAAACCTGTTCTCTGATCTTCAAACCTGTTTTTGACCTGGATATCCTGACTCTGCCTGCCACCTGTCTGGTAACTCTGTCTTTTGGATTCTGCTGGTACTCTGACCCTTGGACTGTCCCCAGGATTTGGATTTGGATTAAGGAAACTATCTCAAACCCTTCTGGAATATCTGGAGGATTACCTGGATCTTTCCGGAGGATTTATCCAGTGTGGATATTTCAGCTCTTGTCAATATCAGACCCAACTAACTGTTTTGGTTCAGCAGTTTCCACAGCCCCAGCGGAGCCCCATTGCTGTCATCTCAGTTCCTGAAAACCCCAGGCCGGCTTCCATCCCTTCTGCTGATACGTGAGCATTTATCTTACACATTCCTGCCTGATCATGCTTAATCTCACCTTGGTTCTCCTACCCTCTCAGGCTAGCGGACTGTGAGACCACACTCGGCTCCCCTGGATATACTCTCATCTTTACAATAAAAACCTTTTTATCACCCAATCATCAGTACTGACAATTATTGTGGTTCAGTTTGCTGAACCCTGACACATTCATGTGTACATTAAAAGACCTGAATAACTCAACAGTTCAGATCAGGGCTACAACATTCAGTTCTATTAGGGCCACAGTCCTGCAGGTTTTCATTGTTTCCCTGCGCCAACACACCTGAGTGAAATTAAATGGATGTAACAGCCAATGAAATTCTGCCTCATGACTCATCTCAGTCAGGTGTGTTGGAGCAGGGACACATTGAAAACTGCAGGACTGCAGAACTTGTAGAACCGAACTAAGTAACCCTGGTTTAGAAAGTCTGCACATGTGGACACTCTTATGTCTGAATAAGGTGTTCGTTATGGACAATCCATGACGAGCACAGAAGTCCAGCAACAAAACACCACTCAGATTTAGATTAAGGGGGCCGTTCCTCCCAATCACGCCCCTCCATGTGAGCACTGAAGTCCCCCAGCAGAACCAGGGAGTCCCCAGAAGGAGTGCTCTCCAACACCCCAACACCCAACACACCAACACGGTGTGTGTGTGAGTGTTGCCAACTTAGCGACCTTTTTTTGTTTTTGTTTTTTAAAGCGACTAGCAACAAATCTAAAGACTTTTTCAGTATTGGAGACTTTTGTAGATGGTGTTGCAAATATTTTATATGCATTCTCATTCATTTACTCATTTATTATTCATTTACTTATTTAAGCATTCTTATTCATTTACTTATTTACATTTTATCCTTAGATTTTAGTAACATGCATTAGGCTCTGCTTTTAATTAATAGAACTACAGCTTAATTGTTATCATTGCTTTGCAGGTTACAGATAAAGCATTCACATAAACAGGAGACAGGGTTACTGGGTTCAGTGCTGGGAAAGTGGCAAGGGACCTTGAAAATTGTTCTGGTGCCCAGCAAGAGAAAGCTACTGAGAAGATAACAAATAAGCAGAAATAGGGAGGATAAAACTTGTTTTGCAGATCTCACCCAACTGACTGTGGGAAAGAAGAAAACAGCCTGGGAAGAAAAGTGACGGAAGAAGGAAGGACCACCTTGCAAAATACACATTCACATGAATGCGTACCACATGCACGCACATAGCCACAATGCATTGTATCACTATAAATGAGGAGGATAATTTAGGTAGGCGGGTCTTTTGGCTGAACCGAAGGGTCCCGACACTTTGTGTATTAGTGATCAGAAGCTAAGCTAACAGGCCTCCTTCTCGAGAAGATATGTATTGTTTTCTTATTACTGGCTTAACAAAGAATTGTCAATTCTACTCAAACTCTGGTGTTTTTGCCTTCTTTTAAAAATGTGGATTTTTGAACACTCTTCCTTCTGATGATGGATTTACAGGGGGTGAACAAATCTTTTAAAGCCAACAAAGAATATTTTAAAACTTCAATGGACGTATATGAAAGTAGTTTATTCTTCTCAGTTTATTCTGTGCAGCCCCTCCACTGTCCAAAAGCAACCAGAAGAGGCTTCTGGCAGCAGCAGCAGCTGCATTCAGAGCAGGAGATGATCACCTGTTTCATGACCAGGCCGAAAATAAGACGTTTAAAGCTGCTGCAGGATGATCTCGGCTGGCTCACCGTCAGATATTAATGTCTATTAATGAAGAGTGTGGAGGAAAACAAGTGTTTCCTAATTAAAAAACAACCTACACTTAATGAAATTAAATTAGAATAAAATAAAATATTAACTAAAGAATTTGTTTTATTTTTATTAGTTTTGCCTTTTTAAACATTTCTAGCTTGTCTTTTCATCCATTTTTGCCTTTCCCATGACATTCCTCTCCACAGCAGCCTCCATGTACCAGGCTATAATGCACATTAGATGATGTCATTTTGTGATTTCTAGCGACTTTTAGGACGCCAGTAGCTTCTTTTCTCACTGAAGAGTTAGTAACAGTGGGTGTGTGAGTGTAACTGAAAGAGGAATGCTGATAGGATATGAAGCATTACCAGTTGCATGCTGTTGAATGAATATTGAAATAAGATGCTCTTTTCAGTTCTTACAATTGTAAATCAGAGCCTCACCAACCCTAAACCTCACCGCACGTCACTGCCAGTAGACATAGTGTGGGGATTGTAGGAATATTACATTTAAACCATGTTGACATGTCCACACATACCTGAAGCCAGAACCTGTGGACAGGTGTGCAGGACCACAAGGCATGGAGATAGTTATCTGGTGTGTTTTCATTGCAGTGTGTGCAGATGTTTGATTGTGACAGACCCATCCTGAACATCCTTTGTCCTGTATAATGAGTTCTATGCAGAATTTTGAATTGTATTAGTTGCATATTTGAATTTTTAGTCATTTTAAAGGTGTTTAAACATATTTGTGACCATTTATCTTTATTAAAGTTACTGGATAAGTCACCCTCCCATTTTGAAGTTGGAAGACAGAATGAGTCTTCTAGTTTAGATAATAGTCTATATGTTTTTGATAATAGCTTTGGGGCATTGAGATTCATGAATTCTGCCACCCTAATAGGTAGCTGTAAGTTTAATTGATTAATGGTATATTTTTACATATAATAGATTTAAGCTGGTGATATTCTAAAATGTTTTGCTACTGATTCCATATTGTGAAGTGAGAATATTAAATGAGAAGAAGTTTCTATTTTCTATTATATGTACTAACTATTTTATTCCTTTATTTTTCCATTGAGTAAAATTAATCAGCTTTTTATTTTGCAGGATGTCAGGGTTGTTCCAGAGGGGTGTAAACTTACATGGAAAAAGTGAAAACTTGGTTATTTTTAGAAAATCCCACCCAGCTATTAATGAGGAACTGATGTTGATGCTTTTAAAAGTGGCACCCTTACATGCTTAGTCAGTTTAGATCCAGCAATTAACCCAACATGGATGATTACAGACTGTACGAGGCAGCCAGAGTTCCTGGAGAGAACATGGGGAACTCCACACAGAAAAGATCTTGACCTTCTGGCTGTGAGGGGACGGGTCAAACCACCACAACACTGTTCAGCAGTTTATTCATCATGTTACTGAACAGATGTGACTCTAACAGACACTAGATGGAGGCAAAAGACAGTTTGATTCTCACTGCTGTTGGTCAGTTATTGGCTTTATACCAATACTTTTTATATATGAACAGCATTACTATTAACTGGAGTAACAGGGTTGTATGAGGGACTGGTTTTCATTGGATTGACAGAGTTTCAGTGGAGAGGTGGGGTCCATCCTGGACAGGTCGCCAGTCCATCACAAAGTTGGCAGAGACAAGCAAACATGCACACCTACAGCCAGTCTTTTTTACTTTTATTTGTGTTTACCTTGTCCTGTCCAGCATGGTGGCAGCAGAATGATGGTCTGGCCACTGTGTTGTTCCAAACACATTTGCTTTGCTAAGAGGAGCTTTATGGGTATAAGGCTCTTCTTGATAATCTTGATTGATTTTTCATTATTTGTTTTGACTCATGGGATTTCTGTAATGTTGCTGGACCTGACTGGAAAGGACAGAAAAAGGAGAATAATGAAGAGAAATACACAGGAAGAGGAGACAAAGATCCAGTAGACAGAAGCAACGCGCTTCAGTCCAACCTACCACCTGACAAGCAGCTGCTACACCTGCACAGAAACACAACAGAGAATTTCCTACAGCTTTTACACGTAAACTAAGCAGACAATCATCAGGAGTTCCTAAAAAAAACAAGAACAAATCAACATGTTTCACAACATTAAGAAAGAACCAGAAACACAAAAAAACCTGAACCAAAGCATCTCTTAGTGCAGGGGTGGCCAACGTCGGTCCTCAAGAGCCACAATCCTGCAGGTTTTCCAAATTTCCCTGCTCCAGCACACCTGACTCAAATTAAATGGATCCAACAGCCTATAAGGATCTGCACAATGACTCATTAGTTTAAGTCAGGTGTGTCAGTGCAGGGATGCATGGAAAACCTGCAGGATTGTGGCTCTCGAGGACCGACGTTGGCCACTCCTGTCTTAGTGTATAAACCCACTGGACACCTCAGTGCTGTGTCAGCATGCAGAGGATGAGGAATGAGAAGGGATCAGAGATGAGTGTGATCCTGCAAATGTGACCACGCCTCTACGGAGGCTAGAGGCAGACTGGAGCAGCCCAGAGACCCGGGCCATCAGCAGCATCCTGAAGCACCGACCCAAGCCCCCCCCCAGCACGAGAGATGACCCCAGACTCACCCAGAGGGCAGCAGAGGAAGGCCCTGGCCAGATCCCCCACAGAGTGTTGGAGGAAGCCAGAGTTCCTGGAGAGAACATGGAAACTCCACACAGACAAGATCTTGACCTTCTGGCTGTGAGGGGATGGGTCAAACCACCATAACACTCTTCAGCAAAAATAAAGAGGAAAACAAATGTTCAAAAAAGAAAGACAAAATAACATGTGTATTTGAACGCATTCCACCTGATGAATAACGAGGAGTTATAAAAAGATGATGAGAAGTGGCGGGTTGCTTGATGTTATCAGTGACTTGCATTGTCTTAAACGGACCTTTGTGAAAGCCGTTTTAATGATTTACACAGGAAGCTTCTGTCGTCAGACCTTCCAACTGGACACTATCAATTTAAGAAAATATTCACCGAACTTTCCGATGACTTGATTTTGAGTTTGATTCTCAGTTTACTTTCTGTTTTGTTTCAGACTGATAAGGTGAGACTGGAGGACAGTGGACTTCATATTTACTACAGACTGAAGTCTCACGGGGGAAAGAGGATCACGTTAAATAAGTGCAGCAGCTTCATTACTCTTTGTCATTGGCCTGTAATCTCCTCTGCTTCTGTTCCTGTGGGATGTGTGATGGGTAATCTACATCACAGACAGACGGGACAGCTTGGAGTCTGCCTCGTTATTTGTCTGAAGAATGTGTTTCATACTGAAGTTGTCAATCAAATGTTTAGTTTCTAAAATTTGTGATGTTACTTTATTTGATCTGTTATTGATTTACTGACTAATATGAAATAATTTACCTTCTTATCAACTCCAGTAAATGCTAATTAGCAAATTAGTAAAAACTCCTTCACCTCACACTTTTTTTTTCCAAATCTTGTAATCAGGATGGTGAGGGATGCCTTCAAGTTGGAAAAGGAGTCCTATCAGACCTTTGTGGCCTCTGGGGCTCTGGAGGCAGCTGACGAGTATCAGCAGGCTAAGCAGAACGGGGCTTCAGCGATCACTGAGACAAAAACTCAGACATGAGAGAAGCTCAGAGACGCCAAGGTGACTTACAGATGGTTTCAAGAATATTCTGGTCCACCATCCAAAGGCTCAGAAGGGGTAAGAAGTGTGTACAGTGGGGATTGAGGTGTCTGCTGACATCGACCCAGGACATTGTGAGTCAGTAGTAGGAAAACTTTGAAGATCTCAATCCCACGGACACGTCTGCAAATGAGGCAGAGTCGGGGGACCCTGGTGTGGGCTCCCTTATCGCCAGTGCTGAAGTTGTCGACATGATTAAAAAGCTATTTGTAGCAGGGCTCTGGGGGTGGACACGATTGGCCTGGAGTTCCTCAAGCCTCTGGATGCTGTGGGACTGTCTTGGTGACACGCCTCTGTAACATCGCGTGGACATTGTGGACAGTGCCTCTGGACTGGCAGAGGGGGGTGGTGGTCATCTTCTTCCTGAAGAGGGGTCTAGTATGGTGGCCTAAGGATTGAGTCTCTGCTTTTTACAGATGATGTGGTTCTGTCTTCTTTTTTTTTTTTATAATGCTACATATTTTTTGCTTTTCTTAGACTTCTTGTAAATAATTTATATTGCACCTTCTTGTTGTGATGCATGTTCACCTTATTCTGTCTGCTTTCTGCACTTTATTCTGTAATAAGAGCAGCTGTAACAAGTGAATTTCACCACTGTGAGATTAATAAAGTCTAATCTATCTATCTATCTATCTATCTATCTATCTATCTATCTATCTATCTATCTATCTATCTATCTATCTATCTATCTATCTATCTATCTATCTATCTATCAGGCCGTGATCTGTAGCTCACGCTGGAACGATTTGCAGCCAAGTGTGAAGCAGCTGGGCGATTTTAGGTAAGGAGGACATACTTCATCATTTTATGCCCAAGGAGTGTTATGTTTGCATTTATGAATGTTGATGGCCCAAAAAACAATTTTACAGACTTGCTTGGATTTCATCAGCACACGGCTCTGGCTAGCTTATCAAGGTTATCTTCACAATGATATTTGATATTTGTTATACTCAAATTTGTTTTGCGAAGTATAAATCGTGCTATAGCACCATGCTCTGTTAGCTTAATGCTAACTTGTGTTTGACAAGACTTCTGTTAAGTTCATAGTGAGTGCAAAATTCTTCTTTTTGATTTTTTAATTGTGTGAAACAAGGACACGTTCTGCCTTACATATGACAGCGTTGTCTGAGGTTGTACTGATGCTTGGCTCAGACGCAGGCAGACCAGCAGGTCACAAACCTGCATGAAGAATAGCAGCTGAAATTCTAGGGACATTTTATTTTACATTTGCAACTGAAAATCACTTTTGTTTTTGTTGCTTTCACATTACTGCAAACAGCATGTAGTCTTTGGTGTAAAATACTGTATTAAAAACAAATGAAATGTCCAAATATAAAATGGTAGAAATGCTTCTGACTACTGTATCTCAGCAGACACACTAAATGTCTGCACACCCTCCTGTGTACAGTTGCCTGAGTCAGTGCTTCCCTTCAAACAGCGAGTCTCATCACATTAGCATGAAGATGACTGATTCATCAGAAGGCATTGTCAGTCTTTATGTTTAACAGACTTCTTTATATCCAAGATTATTTATTTGCTATTAGATGAATCTCTGTTGATGAACTTTACTTTGGTAACATCATATACCAGGGATCACCAGATCCACTCCTCAGGGGCTGCAGTCATGTGGGATTCAGGTAGCGCTCTGCAGCAACACACCTGGTTCAAATTTATTAGTTCATCAATTGCTTGTACGTGACCCTTCAGTTGGAGCAGCAAGCGTATGTTATGTTGGGGGCTCAAAAAGTTTGGGAACCATCAAGTTTGAGTTTTTCATGTGTCACAGCCTGTCAGAGCATCCATGGGAACCCATGCAAACTAATGAAGTACGATTTACCCAGGCCATTCAAGCCTTAGTTCGGGGCTATTCAAGGTGGAGTCAGGTGTGTTGGAGCAAGGAAACGTCAAAAACCTGCAGGACTGAGGCCCTTGTGGGGCTGAGTTGAACAGCGCTGACCTAGTTGAGTTAGAAGTCTGAATGACAGATAGCAATCATGCTAATTGTTCCATAACAGTATATGAAACCTCATCTTGATTCAAACTAGGCGCGCCCAAACATTTCTACTTTCATTCGATTGTATTTTGTGCCAACTTAATCAAAAAATATTCTTTAAAGTAGGACTATAGTGTCTTTAAAAGGTACACTCTGGAGCACAGCGGGGAGGATTTGGCCAGCCTGACAGATTTTATAGATCGTTGTTACGACAGAATCGTCATGGGGAAACCAAACAACACCTCCACCCCCTCCACCTCATCTAAATCCAAGAGACAGCGAAATGAGGATTCACCTGGAGCTATTTCACCACCGGGGAACGACTCAACAGATGTTCTGATCTCCATAGATAAGAAACTCAGTAGTTTTGATGCGCGTTTGAGTCTGGTAGAAATTCTCCACAAAGAGTTCCAGGCGCTACGTGAATCATTAGAATTCAGCCAGAAGCAGGTGGAAAGTCTGGCTGCAGAAAATGCCGGTCTCAGAGAGTCGGTAAAATCCCTCACCGAGGGCTTGACCCGTCTCTCAGATGAAAATAAGAAGATTAAGGAAACGGTGATCGATCTGCAGGCGCGGAGCATGAGAGAGAACCTGGTATTTGCAGGGATTCCAGAGCAGACGGAGGAGGACCCCGAGACCACGGTGAAAAACTTCATCAAAACCCACCTGAAGCTCCCAGAGGAAACGGTGAAAAACATCTCCTTTCACAGAGTCCATCGGCTCGGCGGGAGGAAACCCGGGTCCAGCAGACCAAGACCCATCGTAGCGAAGTTCGTCAGCTTCAAACAGAAGGAGCAGGTGAAGAACCAGGGCCGCGAACTGAAGGGGACCAACTTCGGAGTAAACGACCAATATCCGAGAGAGATTCTGGACCGACGGAGAGTCCTGTTTCCCATCAGAAGGAAATCTATGGCTAATGGCGCTCGCGCTGTCATCGCGGTGGATAAACTGTTTATTAATGGACAA
Organism: Melanotaenia boesemani; assembly: GCF_017639745.1. Classification (NCBI taxonomy): domain Eukaryota; kingdom Metazoa; phylum Chordata; class Actinopteri; order Atheriniformes; family Melanotaeniidae; genus Melanotaenia; species Melanotaenia boesemani. Next base: position 1,380,993 of record NC_055689.1, on the reverse strand, counting down.
CTGTACCGCGACCCGGACGTCACTCCGTGGCTCTTCTGATCCCAGGTGCTGTATGTCAATCTCTCCAAATGATCACTCTTAACTCGCCATTATAGATCACTGACAGTAGAACACACTGCTCGTCTCACCACAGCCTCTACATCTAGATCGATGTATTTTTTTCTGTTTTGTTTTTATATTTCACACAAATACTTTTCTCACTTTTCACTATCTTTCACGCTTTCACTGTTAATTGTAATCCAGCTCGTAATATCAGCAGCGCACGCGGCCGGTCGAAAAACCGTCAGGACGCACAGCCGCACCATACATGATAAATATAAACACTCGCGTTTTATGTATGAGAGAACACGCATTAAGGTACATATACGGACATTTAACATACGGACAAACGCGCGCAATCAGGCTGCATGCAAACACGCGCGAACACGCAAGAGGGGCGCACAAAGACACACGCGTCAGTAACACGCATGAAGCATTAAACCGTTCACAATAACCATGTTAAAAATCGTCTGTTGGAATGTACATGGAGCCGGTTCCAGGGAGAAGAGGTTGAAGATCTTTAATAAATTACAGGAGCTGCAGGCTGACATTGTCTTACTACAAGAGACTCATTTAACAAACTCAACCATAGACCTTCTTCAAACAGCTCAGTTTCCTCATGTTTACTCAGCTTGTTACAATTCTAGGCAAAGAGGAGTAGCTACTCTTATTAATAAGAGACTAAATTTTGACATAGATAGCACAGTAGCGGATCCGGAAGGCAGATTTCTGATAACTTTATTATCTATTTGTAATATCAAATTATGTATTACCAATGTGTACGGCCCCAATGCAGATGATCCCTCCTTTTTCCACTCCCTGTTTGCTACACTCCAGAATTATTCAGATAACAGAATAGTGCTAGCTGGTGATTTTAATGTAGTCTTGACTGAACAAGATCGCTGCAGCACATCAGCCAGTCATCGAGTCTGGCAGTCGTCAGAAACTATCAAACAGTACATGAAGGATTTTGGTCTTTGCGATGCTTGGCGCTCTCACCATCCTAAACTAAGAGAATACACCTTCTTCTCTTCAGTTCACCACTCCTTCTCTAGAATAGATTATATATTAAATAGTAACTCACTAATGGGCGACATTTCAGAGACTCAGATACATCCAATCAGCATTAGCGATCACGCACCAGTTTCATTCACTCTGAGAAACAAAAATAATAAACCGATTGGTAAAAGCTGGAGATTTAACACCTCTTTATTGAAAGATCCTGAGTTTATTGATTATTTTAAAAAAGAATGGTCAATTTATATAGAAAAAAAATGACATGCCTGAAACTTCAGCGTGTCTCCTATGGGAAGCAGGAAAAGCAGTAATGCGAGGGAAAATAATTTCCTTCTCCTCACATAAGAAGAAGAAGGAAACAGCAAGAGTTTTAGAATTAGAACTCAGGATTAAATCATTGGAGGAGGCTTACCGCATTTCCCCCGAAGAGCACACAATGAATAATATAAGGAAAACTAAATTGCAGCTTAAAGAAATTATAGATAAAAAAACACAGTTTTTAGTGCAAAGACTTCGCTTGGAGAACTTTGAACACAGTAACAAATCTGGAAAGTTTTTAGCAAATCAACTAAAAACAAACAAGGAGAAAACAACAATCTCCTCTGTTAAAGATCAAGACGGAAACATCAGCCATGACCCAGACAAGATAAATGACACGTTTAGAAGCTTCTATAAAACATTATATGAATCACAGATTAATCCAACAGATGAACATATTGAACAATTTTTAAACAACATTAATCTACCAAAACTAAAAAATGAAAATAAAATAAATTTAGATGCACCTATTACTGTAGATGAACTCCACGAAGCTCTCCAACATATGCCCAACAATAAAGCCCCGGGTCCAGATGGTTACTCAGCAGAATTTTACAAGGAATTCTGGACAACGCTAGCTCCTACATTTTATAATATGTTGTTAGAAATACAGGAAAAACAAAAAATACCGCAAAATATGAACTTAGCTAATATAACACTATTGCTAAAAACCAGGCAAAGACCCCACACTTCCATCCAGTTACCGTCCCATATCTTTAATAAATGTAGACCTGAAAATAATTAGTAAAGCTCTTGCCAGAAGGATAGAAAAAATAACCCCTCTTATAATACATCCGGACCAGACAGGTTTTATAAAAGGTCGACATTCATCTACTAACACACGTAGACTAATTAACCTCATTGATTACTCTACTTTACATAATCTAGAATCCACAATCATTTCTCTAGATGCAGAAAAAGCCTTCGACAGGGTAAACTGGAAGTTTCTATTTGCAACACTAGACAAATTTGGGTTTGGACCTTCTTTCATAGAGTGGATTAAAATATTATATAATAACCCAAATGCATGTGTGAAAACCAACGATCAAACTTCTCCAAGCTTCCGCTTACAGAGAGGCACCAGACAGGGCTGTCCACTCTCCCCCTCACTTTTTGCCATTTTCATAGAGCCGTTAGCAGCTGCTATTAGACAAAATATAGAAATTAAAGGAATCCAGGGCAAAAATATAGAACATAAAATAAGTCTTTATGCAGATGATGTATTACTCTTCCTTCAGAACTCACAAACATCACTCTCTGAGACAATCACAGTTATTAATAAGTTCTCATCAATATCTGATTATTCTATTAACTGGTCTAAGACTACAGCCATGTCCATCAACTGTGACCTACAAAACATCCCTAATATCAAAATACAGACAGGAAACATTAGATATTTAGGTATAAATATTTCCCCCAGATTATCAGATTTAACAAAATTAAACTATGTTCAGCTACTAAAAACAATAGAAGATGATCTCTTACGGTGGAGGCGCTTACCCATCTCAATAATGGGGAGAGTTGCCACCATTAAGATGATGATCCTACCTAAAGTTAATTATTTATTTTCAATGATACCCACTAAACCCTCCACCAGTTGGTTTAAATCTCTGGACTCTTTCATATCCAAGTTTCTTTGGAAAAACAAGCCGTCACGTATCAGTCTTAAAACCTTACAGCAGACTAAAGATAGAGGAGGACTGGACCTACCAAACTTTAATAACTACTTTATAGCTAACAGGCTGCAGTACATCTCCAAGTGGCTCAAACCCAGTTATCTGGATGAGCCGTGGCTAGATGTGGAGCAGGCTTTGTGTGAGGACTTAGTCATCTCTGACCTGCCGTTCATCAGCTCAACCATTAAACCATATAAGTGCTTTAAAAGCCTTAACATCCGTTTTTCCTTAATGGCTTGGTGGGAATTCTGTAAGATAACCAGATCTTCCCTCTTTCCATGTAGACTTACACCCATCTGGAACAACCCTGACATCCTGCAGAACAAAAAGATGATAAACTTCACTCAATGGAAGACTAAAGGAATACAACAGTTAGGACAGATAATAGAAAATGGAAACTTTGTATCTTTCAACACAATTGTCTCACAGTATGGAATCAACAGCAATAAATTCTTAGAGTACCACCAACTAAAATCAATTATATGTAAGAAGTATACCCCTGTACAGTTAGACTTGCAGCTTCCTGTCAGAATAGCAGAATTCCTGAATCATAATACTCCAAAATTATTATCAAAAATATATAGATTACTTGCAAAGCTAGAAGACAGGATATCTCTCCCGACTTCAAAATGGGAAGATGATTTATCTAATAACTTTGATCAGAAAAGATGGTCACAAATATGTTTAAACACGTTTAAAATGACTCAGAATTCAAATATACAACTAATACAATTCAAAATTCTCCATAGAACTCATTATACAGGACACAGGATGTTCAGGATGGGCCTTTCACCATCAGATATCTGCCCACACTGCTCTGAGAACACCTCTGATAGCTACATCCATGCGCTGTGGTCCTGCACACCTGTCCAAAGGTTCTGGATTAAGGTGTGTGAAGATCTCTCAAAATGGTTTAAAACTAGTTTTCCTGCAAACCCCACACTTTGCCTACTGGGCGACCTGGGTGACACCAACATAGGAATACACTCCATAAACTTGGTCCTCGCAGTCTTATGCATCGCAAAGAAAACTATTCTTGTGAACTGGAAAGATAAGAATAATTTGTCTATCCAGCAGTTTAGAAATCTCCTGTTAGATCACATCAGCATTGAGACAATGTCTGCCTCCTCCAGGAACCAGTCAGATGACTTTCATTCCCTCTGGTCCCCTGTGACTGGCTACATCACTTAATGTAGGTGGAGGATTGCGGCTTCGCTGGGATGGGGGCGGATGTGGGTGGGGGGTCCCTGGTGGCTTCAGGTCTCCGGTTGTCTCCTGGGTGGGGATCTAGGCTGCTCCGCTGCTGGGTCGGCTGGGGGTTCCGGTCTGGGCGGGCGGCATTGGGTGGGCCCCGGGGTGGGGCTGCCTCGTGGCGGTGGGGGGTGGCTGCCGGGGTGCCTGGGTCGGTGTCCGTCGGCCCCTGGCCGGGTGGCCGGTCGGGCCCGGGGTGGGCCGGGTGGGGGCCCCGGGCTCTGGGGCGTCGGGTCTCCCCCCGCTCCTGGGGGTGGGGGGTCTGCCGCTGCTGGGGGGGGCTGGGCCCGTCCGGATGTGCCGTGCCGGGGGTTGGTCCGTGCCCTGGTGCTTGGTCGTAGCCCCGGAACCTGGGTGGGGGTGTGTTTGTGTGTGGGTGTGTGTGTGTGTGTGTCTGTGGGTATGCTGGTGTGTGGGTGGGTGTAGAGGGACGTGTGTGCCGTATGTGTGTGTGGGTGTGTATGAAGGTCTGGGTGTGTGCGTGTATGTGTGTGTGTGAGTAGTGTGCGGGTGTGTGTGTGGAGGTCTATGTGGGATGTGGGTGTGTGTGAAGGTATGTATATATGAGTGTGTGCACGTGGAGGTCGAGGTGTGTGTGGAGGAGTGAAGGAGTGGGTGGAGGCGTGAGTATGTATGGAGGTGCTTGTGTGTATATGCAGGTATGTATGTGAGTGTGTGTGTAGTGGTGTATGTGTATGGAGGGGTATGAGAGTGTGTGTGTATGTGGGCACCGGTGTGTGTGTTTATAGGTATGTGCGTGACGTGTGTGTGTGGAGGTATGTGCACGTATTGAGGTGTTGGTATATAGAGGTGTGTGAGAGTGTGTGTGAGTGGCTGGGGAGAAAAAAAAAAAAAAAAAAAAAAAAAAAAAAGGGAGTGTGTGCGTTTGCAGGGGGTTAGGACGTGTCCTCTGGGGGGCGCCCTGGCTGGGTGTTGGGGGCGGGGGCCTGGGGTTCCCTTCCTTCGCCTCGCCCCCCTCCCACTCAGAAAGAGGAAAGTGGCCCCTTGGGCTGGTGGCTGGCCCCTGGGGGGGTTCGTGGCGTGCCTGGGTTGGGGTGCCTGCTCTGGGCCTGTGACGCCCTTCGGGGCCGGCGGGGGACGGGGGCGCCCTAAGCCACTGGCGGGTCGTCTTCCAGGGGGGAGGCTTACCCCCCTCTGGACCTACATCTCCTGACCCCTCCCCTCCCCACTCTTCACTACATACACAGGTAGGGCCGTGGGGGGTGTGCTTGTTGCGCTGGGCGGGGCAGGGGGGGTCATCATAGTGGCCCCGTTGCTTCGCCGAGCGGCAGCATGCCTCCCAGCTTTTAATTCCACTTAGTCACTGAGCACAAATAACATTTGCAACATACAAACACGTTTTGGGGGGTGGAACATGCGAGGTCAGGTGGGTGGGACTGCTCAGGTGGCCCCACCCCCTCCTCAATGCAGTTACTGCCCCCCAATTTTAACCCTCTTTTTTTAATTGCAAACAGCACATAATATATTCCCTCACTAGTGGGGGAGGGAGGGGCGATGGGGTCTTCAAGCGCCCCTGTCTCCATGGATGGCCCGGGGGCGGGGCGGGCCGGGTGGCCTGTCGCGTTGGCCCGGGGCGTGGGCGGGCTGTCCCGGGGGGTTTGGCTGCTGGCCCTGGGGGGAAGGTGCTGTTTTGGGGGTGGGGAGTGGGGGACTGGGGCGGGGTGGGGGGGGTGGGGGCCTGGCTCGTGTCTCCTCGCCTCCTGGCTGGGGCTGTCCCCCCGCGGCGTGGGGTGGCGGGAGGATGGTGGTGGGGGGATGGTGTTTGTGTGTGTGTGTGTGTGTATGTGGGGGGGGGGGGGGGGGAGAGTGGTGTGTGTGTGGGGGGATGGGTGGTGGAGGGATGGTGTGTGTGTGTGGGAGGGTGGGGTGTGTGGAGGTGGATGTGTGGTGTGTGGGAGGGGGGGTGGTGTGGGTGTGGGAGGATGAATGGTGGAGGGATGATGTATGTGGGGGAGGATGGGGTATGTGTGGGAGAATGTATGGTGCAGGGAGGGGGAGTGTGTGGGAGGATGGATGGTGGAAGAATGGTGTGTGTGCAGGAGGATGGATGGTGTATGGGAGGGAGGATGGTGTGTGTGTGGGGGAGTGGTGTATGTTTGGGAGAGTGGGTGATGGAGGGGTGGTGTGTGTGTGTGTGGGAGGATGGGGTACGTGAAGGTGGATGTTTGGTGTAGGAGAGGGAGGACGGTGTATGTGTAGGAGAATGATGTATGTGTGGGAGGATGGGTAGTGGAAGGATGGTGTGTGTGTGTGTGTGTGGGAGGTGTGAAGGTGGAGGATGGTGTATGTGTGGGAGGATGAGTGGTGGAGGGATGATGTGTGTGTGGGAGGATGGGGTAGGTGTGGGAGAGTGTATGGTGGAAGGATGGTGAGTGTGTGGGAGGATGGATGGTGGAAGGATGGTGTGTGTGTGGAAGGATGGATGGTGGAAGGATGGTGTGTGTGTGTGGGAGGACAGAGTATGTAAGGGTTGGATGGTGTATGTGTGGGAGGATGAATGGAGGAGTGGAAGGAGAGTGTGTGTGTTTGTGTGTGTTGGTCTGGGGGGGGGGGCAGGACTGGTTCTCGGGGTGTGCGGCTGGGCGCTGGGGTGTGGGGCTGGCCTCTGGCGGTGGCCGTCTGGGCGGGCCGGGTCCCCCCGGGTGGCGTGCTGGCCCTTGGCCTGTGGGGGTGGGGGGTGTCCCTGCGCTCCTGGGCCCGGGCCCTCTGCCCCGTCTGTCCCGGACGGCCGGTGCCCGGGGGGGTCGGGGACTGCTGGCCTCGGCCTGCCGGGGCCGGTGCCCTGTGTCCGCGGGGCGGCTCCTGCTGGGGTCTCCTGCTGCTGCCTTCCTGGGCGGGCGAGTGGTCGTCTCTGTGGACCGGTCGGGATCTGTAGCCTACGGGGGGGCTGGTGGCCTGGGTCTCAGGACCGCTGGCCTGACTCTGGCCTCTGTTCAAGTGAGGTGGCATCTGCATGATCACTCTGCATGGTCACTCCTTCCTGAACGTCTCCACACAGTCTTTGCGTCGCCATGTGGCCGAGTTCTCCAGCATATCCACACAGGTTTCTCTGCGCGTGTTCTTGAATACAGCAGTTTCACTTATATCTATTATCATATTTTTTTTTCTTTTTTTTTTTATTATTTCTGTTCTTATTATTATTATTACTCTTACTCTTATTATTATTACTACTACTATTATTATTATTACTATTATTGTGATTATTATTATTGTTACTATTATCAACTAGTTGTGTAATGACCTACTGGCCAGGATGATCTTAGCTATATATGTTGCAAGTAGTATGGATTACATGGTTTTCTGTATAATGTTTTAAGTCCCCACCCGCACTCCCCACACCCTTTCTGTCCCTCTCTCTCCCCTCCCTCTTCTCTCTACTTTCTTTTCTATCTCTCTCTCTCTCTGTCCCCTCCGGTCGAGTCCAGCATTAAGAGTCTGATTTAATAAAGTTTTTCATGTCATCAAGAGGGACTTTATACATGTAGTATAAATCCCTGCTTGATAGAGTAAAATTGCCCAGCACCAGACAGCAGCCAGACAATCATTCTGTTTGCAACGATGCTGGACAAGACAAGTTAAAAAAAAAAAAAAAAAAAAAAAAAAAAAAAGAAACCTCATCTTGTCTTGTGTGTCATCAGGTCTCCTTCGGTTTTCTGAAACGCCACAGAAAATAAACAGCTGTGAAAACCTTTTGCATAAAGAATTAAATCAGATTTACAAACCCTTAAATGCAGCATGTTTTAAAGATTTATACTCATGTCATGTGTTACTGTACAGATGCCAATGCATTTTCTTAGTACAGGTATAAAAACTGAGTGGCAGATTTCTTTGTAGGTATTTCCTAAAACCTTTACATACATACATTTATTTATTAAGAATGAACAAAAACTCCCAAAATATCCTGTGCAGTTTAAGCTGGTCTCATCAGATAATAAAACGACATAAACAAAAGGGTAATGACATGGTATTACTTTTATATTTGTCATACCACATGTACTTTTCCAGTGAATCTTGTGTAATACCATGTTGGCCACTCTTATTAATGGCATAAAACCTCAGCTCATGCAAAGAAAGCCAACTGTACATTATTCTTGCCACACCAAGCATCGTCACGTATATTTTGGCCACACTCGGTCATTAAGATATGCCGCGCTGTCAAATGAAGACCTAGACACCACTGTGAGTCATAACCTGGACCCTCCAAACACAGGTGAAGCTTATGTTGTCCAGTGCTGTCCAGCTCTTCATTTGGCCGAGTTATGCTAGGTGTCTAGTTAGCGTGTCTTCATTCATCCTTTATATATATATATATATATATATATATATATATATATATATATATATATTTATATATATATATATATATATGTGTGTAGGATGTAACACTGACTCAGTACTAACTGTTGTTCCTCAGATGGACCCAGCCTGTCCTAGCTATTAAAATGATCCATGGTTTTCCTTTGCAAAACAACCCTGCTGAAGGAGGTCAAGGTCAGGGTTGCACCGAAGGCCCTCCAGCTGTTTCCAACACTTAACTTTCCTCTTAACTGTTGTTGAAAAAGTTTTTGTTCTGTGCTGTCGTTACTGGGCTAGGCACCAGAATGATGCTCAAGGAGGCCCAGAGAGGAAATGCAATTAGGAGCAGGGTGAAGTGGGACCCTAAGACGCCACCCACAGACGAGGCGAGGCAACAGTCCTGCAAGCCCAGATTAGGAAGGAGGTCGTAAACAAACCACCCGTTCAATTTCCTGCCTAAGGAAGAGGAGGAAGGTAGACAAGCAGGCTGTAGCACAATGGCCCCAACTCTTCATCAGTGGTCATCACGGTGGCGAGAGTCGCCTTCATCAAGCACTGACAGGCTGACAATGACTTCACTCCTCACCTAAATGCCTTCTAAATAGTTTAAACTTGGACATGCTGCATGAGGTTAAAAACAGAGCTAAAGCACATGAGGATTAAATTTCTGCATGAACAATATTACACACTCATTGTGATTCCTCTTCATCAGACCTGACTTCATTTGACTTTCGGTTTCAGGTCACAGAGCTTGTTTACTGTTAAATCTCTGTTGTGCTTTCTGACAGAGCTGCCTCTGCAACGTAAAGTTTTTTATTCAATGAGCAGTTAAAGATAATCAGGATAAAACTTTTTCTTTTGTTTTAAATACAACTGAATAAAGAGAAGTGTGTTGCTATAAACCATTACTTTCAGCAGTTTAATGGTCATTGTTTTTATTTTGACATCATGATGGAGCTGGCGTTGGTGGAATTTGAAATATTACGGAATTATTTTAGCATAATTTGATAATGGGATGTTAAAATGAAGCTGCAGGATTTCAGCAGTGGTCAGTGGGGAAGTGTGCAGCCATGACACGACGTCCCTGAAACAATGCGAATGTGATGAGCAGGAAGGAAATATGTTTTCTCAGACCAGCATCATTGTGATCAGAAAAATGGTTTTAATGCATCCTTTTTGCCTCTGTCAGGCTAATAAAGTGGCTCCCAGAAGTATCCTCCCAGCTTCTCCTGCTGCAAGCTGCACATCCCAAATGTGGAAAAACACTTGATGTTAAACAAAGGATATCCTCAGACGGGCGAGAGCTGCCCCGTTACTGCAGCACAGCCAGTTACTGGCATCAACACAAACATACTTCTGGTTCTCAGATTCCTCACGAGCTCCCATCGCTTCACCACGCAAACAGGATGTTTGTCTTTTTCTTCTCCCTCCGCACTGTTAAACCCACATGAAATCGTGTCCCATCTCTACCATATGTTTACACTCTGGAGTTTTCATTTCTGTTCACACTCCAACATCCAGTCAATGGTTTAATCTGACTAGACAAACATTCACCAAACATTTTACTGGTGATGAAATCTCCATTAGATACTAAAACCAGCCAATCAGAGACATGTTAAGAATTTATTTAGGTTGTGGATATCCGTGTTCTCCACAGTGAAGAGCTGTTTCCAGCGGTTCCCTCATCTGTCTCCGCTGGTCTGCCGACAGGTTGGCAGGTAAACGTAAACATGGAAGAGGAATTAAATCGTGGTGCCAGCAAATTGTCCCAGAGGGAATGGGGGACGGGGGACAGGGGTTCAGGACAATTAGCTACACAATAGGTGACGCACACGGGGATAAACAGCTATTTCCAGGTCTGGGTAGGGTTCGATTTAAATAGGCTTGTTTATAAAGAACAAGGAGAGACGGTGGAACAGATCTGCTGACGTTAACAAACTTCTTTAATTTTCATGTTTTTACAGAGTAAAAATCCAACAAGTGATTTCTGGCATCACAAACTTCACATGTCAGTTCAAGAGCCAAAAGTTATTCTGAATACTGGAACAGACGTTACATTTAATCACAGACTACATGAGAGGCTTGTTTCGGTGCTCTGAGACAGATATAATACATTACAGGTGTCATACGATAACATGAGAATCTTTCTTTATCTTCTTCTCTTTCATTTCTTTATTTGTTTCACCTGAAGTTGATCTAACCCAGCATTCTGGAGAGATCCTGCTTCTCCCTGGAAAGAAAGAAAGAAAGAAAGACAACGGCAGAAAGAGAATTAAAATACTCTCAATTTAAGTCGTACTTGTTTAGCTAGTGTTGTCATGTCCATCCTTTTACAGAAATTTTATTATAATTTGTTATCATTGTTTTTATGTTTTTGACTGATTTTATTTGAAAAAGCTTTCAAAATAAATACTACTTTCAAATATTACAAACTAAAAGAAAATCAGCTGATTATCTCCCCATCCTAGCGCTTAGTCTGCCGCGGCATAACGAGTGAGAACATCTCTGCAGCCAAAAGGTGTTACTGGGTCACAGTAAAGGCAACTCTTTGTTGAGATGGGTAAATACCAGTAAACACATTACTGGTGGAGAATAAATGAAGATGACACAAAGCAGAGATGAAAAAGTTTCAGGCTTGACTGTCATGATGAATACGGATGTCTCTCTCTGGAAGGATGCAGCTCTAACCCGATCACATCATGGGACAATATCTCTGCAACAGCTCTGATAATGTGAAGCAGAACTAACGTAAAGAGGGTTCTTCAGGCGACGGCCATCTTGGCTCAGTTTGGGACCGTCTCTTCCTAACATCCAGAAGAGACCAAAACCCAGAAAGACTTTAATCCTACTAACAAGGTTTGTCATGAAGGCCAAAAAGCAGCTGACGTCTGTTGTTTTGTCTGCAGATAACACAGATATGGAAACTGCCCATGTGCACGCATTATTTAACTACAAATATAAGACTCAAATATATTTTCTACTCTTTGTATGTGTAAAGAAACTATTCCAGAGGTTGTAAATGAGACTTTGAGACATTCAGGTTTGCTCATGTGCAGAAAAGAACAAAACCGTCAATTTGAAGAAGCACATGAAGAAAATTGAAGCACTTTTGTGAGCATTTATTCACAGATAAAGATCAGAAAATAATTTATACTATACTTTATGATGTTGTAGATATCAGATATAGAGCTTTCATTTAATGCACGAAGACTTCTGTTACTACAAAGATTTTATTACATTTGATATGACAACTTCCAAAGATAAATGTGGCCTCTTCTTCACAGTAACAGAAGTCTTCATACATTAAACCAGTGCTTCTGAAACTTTTTCTACCATCCAGGAAGTGTTCCATGTTTTGTTTTTGCAAAGCAGTCGGGTTATAAAAATGTGGCCATGAGCAGCCAGTACAGAGAGAAAATGTGACTCTGCAAGATGATGCAAGTTATATTAAGTATGCAAAGTTCAGCTGATAATAAACTACCTCCAAAGATCAGCGCTGTGTTATGTGTGCATCATAGTTCAGGTCGCGGGTTATATTTCAACAGGTTGGGTCTGTGGCTGGGAGAACACTGTGGGTACCATGACGTGGCTACGTGGCTGAGATGGGCCAGTTTAGCATGGTTCCTCGTCTGAAGTAAAAATACTGTTTTCTGGACTTCTTCACAGTTTGGCTGGTCCTGCGACTTAAATAAATCTATATATCTACAGCCGTGAGAGGGCGGTCTAGGCTCATTAAAACTACAGTATTTGCTGCTCTTTGTTAGATATTATTTTAAATTTGTCTTTGAATGTATAACTTGTGCATGACATTAATGAAAATATTTAATTGCAGATTTGCAAGTTGGAAAGAATGACACACACACTTAACAAGAACATTGTGTAATCTTGGATTAACGTGTTGCTTTCGGTTTCTAAGTGAAGAAAAGGAGAAGCTGACATTTAAAGATGTCAGCTTCTCTGACATCTGGTATTAGGGGTATTAGGGGAAATGCCTGGCCTGCGACATGTGGATGCTTTTGGCCGTACTTCTGCTTTTGCAGAAACAGAAACCTTAGAGGGAGCTGAAGCAGACAGACAAGGCTGACAGCAGAAGATGCAGAAAAAGTCGCAACAGTTGATGGGTTAGTTATAGCTTCTAATCACTGTTTGGTTTAGAAAAAGTATAACTACTGTGTTCAGGGAAAGCAGCGGGGTTCTGATTTTGGCTATCAGCAGCAGAACTCCTTCCTCTGTAACCACAGAGGGTGAGATAGTCTCAGAACCCAGAATTCTGTAACATTTCCAATTAATTGTAAGAATGAATATCTTGACTTTGAGAGAAGCTGTTTGTTCTCACTGACCAAATCAACGAACATGCGTGGAATGAAAACCACAGAGTTTTCTCTAACATCTTGTAACACTGAAATAATAAACTAAAACATTAACTTAAAGTCAACTGAGAGACTGAACAGAAACAAAATGAAGAAAATCCTGTTCTGCAGATTACAAACTGCAGGTAATAAAACACGCAGCTGAAACTGTAATCCAGCAACAGTTGGTGGAGTTGTTCAGAAACGACACAGAGGATGAAGAACTGAATGGATTCAGTGACGTGGAGAGAGACTGGGAGCTGGGTGACCGGCTTACCGGTAACCTGCTTGCTGGAGTCGCTGGCTTGTTATGCTAACTTAGTCTGTTCAGCTTCCTAAGTATGTTCTTTATGCTGTCATGTCAAATAAAGATGGTGCGGTATAAGTAGTAAATCTTTTTTACAACAATTTGAGAAAAAATTTAAGCGTCATCCTCGATTGCAAACAGTTGCGAGATGCAAAAGTTTTACAAAGAATTAGAAATCTTCCTCCTCAACGTGGAGTCTCGCAGGACAAGATTTTACGAGAATAACAGCTAATGTGCTAAACACCATTCAATGGAAACACCTGCAAATCGCAACTGCACTTTGTTGAAATTTTAGAAATATTGCTTTTGTGAGATACTGTAATGGAGATGCATCTACTGTCTTTATGTGCAATGAACAGCTGACCCGGTTATTTCATATTTACGTGAAACTTGGTCGGTGGCAGGGTGGGGTTGTGCACCTGCCGGCGTCGGTGTCTTTAAATGCCAAATGTGAACATTTTCGTACGTTCTCGGTGCCTTAATCAGCGGTTCATTAAGTGTAATAAGTTTAAAAGACGCTGGAAGAAACCCTGGTGGTACGTTAACATACCGGACACATATTCAGCCTGTTGCTCCGTCAATGGTCTGTATTTACAAAACGCTTTACTGTACCTGGAATGATACCCAAATCGCTTTACAATGTACATCACATTCACACACTGATAGCGGAAGCTAACCACAACCCATCAGGACCAATTAGGGGTTTGGAGTCTTGCTCAGGGACAGCTCGACATGAGCTCGACTTGGCCAAGGATCGAACCGGCAACTCTCAGGTTACAAGACTTACAAGAAATAAATGTGACTTATACTCTTGTACTTTATTTTTCCCAATGAAAACATTTCATGTTGGGAAATTTCACTATTTATTTGGAAATAACCAAACGCTCCAAGAATTCCCCAAAGTTACTGTAAAATCTAACCTAATCTTTACTGCAGCTTCATTGTTTTATTTTCATGAACTAAACAGCAGAAATCAACAGAAAACCTGACTTTGTGTTCACACTCAAAGGTTCTTTAGAATTCTCCTGGGTGTTCGTAGGATTTGTTCGTAGTTAAAAGCAAATTGAAGATAAGAAGGTTTTTTATGAATGCCATGATCTTTGTAAAAAGTTCGTAAGTAGGACTAAAGAACACATTTGTTCATAAGGACGCTTGGTGGATGAGGCCCAGCTAGTCTATCTTGACTTCATGCCAAAGCAACAAACATCTGGATAATTCATCTTGATAATTTAGACTTTTACTCACTGGAGACCAGGAGGGTTGATCAGACGCTGCAGCTCTTGAAGGTGCTGGGAGATGCTGCCTGTTGGTTAAACAGAAGGAGAAAAATGACAGTCCCATGAGAAAAACCAGTCAGGCCAGTCTTCATTCTCATGACATTAAAGCATGTCAGGATTTAAACTGAACCATACAATCGTGCCCATAAACATGGCATTAACGACTCAACAAGGAATTCAACTAATTTAAAATCGAGGTCAGTTTGGATTTTATTGTCTGATTTGATCAAAAGGATTGTTGCTTGTAAAACAGAAAATTACTTTATTTATGTCTTTCATTATTAAGTGTCAACCTCCTAAGTGGTGGCAAAGTTGGACTATTTTCTATTTAACACTAAGGGCCCACGAATCCTGAACAGATCTTGTTCGGGAACCAGAGAAAATGGAGCTCAGAGGTTTTAAATTTCAGCCTATTAAAGGAAAACTATCGGCATAGCAGAAGAATCAGGGGAAATGAGCTTCAATTACTGCATGTATGCATTCTTACCTGGGCCACCTCCCAATCCACTGGTCCTTCCTCCACCATAAGAAGATCCAGTCCCTCCATAACTGGTCCCACTCAGTGTCTTTCCTGGTGTACTTCCTGTCTTACTTTGCCCTGAGTTACTGTTGACTGTCCCATCCCAAGGAAATCCAGGACTGCTGGACCCAGTGGATATACTTGATCCAGCTGGTGATCCCAACCAGGAGGAGGTTTTCCCATTAGAGCCTGGCTTATTTGCCCCTATCCCACTTGTACTTAGGCTTGAACCTGAAGCTGTCGATACAGGGCTTGAGCCTTGAGCAGGTGATCCTGGCTTATTCAGTCCTAACACTGTGTTACTTCGGCTGGAGCTGGACCCGGAGGACGGGAATAACGAACTAAACAAGTCTGTTCCAGTTGATTCTGGTTTATTCCCTCCAGTATTACTTAGGCTGGAGCTGGACCCAGAGGACGGGAATAACGAACCTAAAGAACTAGTTCCGGTTGATCCTGGTTTATTCCCTCCAGTATTACTTAGGCTGGAGCTGGACCCGGAGGACGGGAATAATGAATCTAAAAAACCAGTTCCGGTTGATCCTGGTTTATTCCCTCCAGTATTACTTAGGCTGGAGCTGGACCCGGAGGACGGGAATAAAGAACCAGTTCCGGTTGATCCTGGTTTATTCCCTCCAGTATTACTTAGGCTGGAGCTGGACCCGGAGGATGGGAATAACGAACCTAAAGAACCAGTTCCGGTTGATCCTGGTTTATTCCCTCCAGTATTACTTAGGCTGGAGCTGGACCCGGACGACGGGAATAATGAACCTAAAAAACTAGTTCCGGTTGATCCTGGTTTATTCCCTCCAGTATTACTTAGGCTGGAGCTGGACCCGGAGGACGGGAATAAAGAACCAGTTCCGGTTGATCCTGGTTTATTCCCTCCAGTATTACTTAGGCTGGAGCTGGACCCGGAGGACGGGAATAACGAACCTAAAGAACCAGTTCCGGTTGATCCTGGTTTATTCCCTCCAGTATTACTTAGGCTGGAGCTGGACCCGGAGGACGGGAATAATGAACCTAAAGAACCAGTTCCGGTTGATCCTGGTTTATTCCCTCCAGTATTACTTAGGCTGGAGCTGGACCCGGAGGACGGGAATAATGAACCTAAAGAACCAGTTCCGGTTGATCCTGGTTTATTCCCTCCAGTATTACTTAGGCTGGAGCTGGACCCGGAGGACTGGAATAATGAACCTAAAGAACCAGTTCCGGTTGATCCTGGTTTATTCCCTCCAGTATTACTTAGACTGGAGCTGGACCCGGAGGATGGGAATAATGAACCTAAAGAACCAGTTCCGGTTGATGCTGGATTACTGAAGGATGAGCCTGACCCTGTCCTACCTTGCTGAACAAAACCAGTAGAGCTGGATGGTAAAGAACTGGATCCACCACCCATTAAGTTCCACCCAAGATTTGTGTTTGGCTGGAGGCCCAGACCTCCTGACTGGAGTAAAAAGAAAACAACGTTAAAGTGAGATACACTTTTCTCTGAATAACAATCAGTACAGTTAACATGTATTAATAAGATGCATAAAGACATTTCCTGGTTTCAGACCCTGGCTCCTCAAAGAGCACAAAGTCCTGGTCCTAAAATTGTTCTTACATAACAGCAGACAAACATATTTCACCCCTCTGCCCTCATGGCTGCCATTTCCGTCTCTCTCTTGTGCTATACTCTTAAATTTGGATAATTTCCAATAAACAACTTTGATTGCAGACATCTTATGTAAGACAGAGAGTTCTCCCAACAGTGATGTGGGCTTCATGGTGTTTATGTGGTCTATAAATGTCATGGTGTATAAGCTGTTATGACCCCTGAGTTTTACTGAAACTAAAATAAAACCCATTCCTTCTGCACAAATATGTGAAGAACATTAAAAAGAACATAAACTTCAGCTGTACTCTAGTTAAGTTCAGTCTCTTCTGCACCTTACAGGAAGTGAACCTCCATGTGCAGCAACACTAGTGTGACCAGTCGTTTGAATGGAAAACAATAAAAAGCACATTTTTAAATAACTAATGGTTTTATTTCAATCTTACCCTCAACATGCAAGACACGTTGAGCTGCCTGACTTTCTCTGTAAGGTGATCAACCTCGGTGCTCTTATACTTGACACTCTTCAGCAGGACCTCTTTGTCTCCGTTGAGCCTCATCTTGTCCATCAGGAGTTGCTCCTTCTCCTTGTCATATTTGTCCTGAAGTTCATTCATGCTGTGTCGGTGCTGTGCTGCCATAGCTGTGCGATTCTGGCTGCACCAGCGGTAGTCCTCATTTAACCGCCAGTTTTCTGCCTTCAGGTGGTTGTTGTCATAGTAGACGGTTGACATCTGCTCTCCAACAGTGTCCAGGTAACGCTGGAGCTTGTCCTCCACTTCCTGTGACAGGTTGGTGCAGTTGGTGTGGATCTGCTCCAGGTGCTCCCTCTGCTTTGGACACGTGAGCTGGAAGGCAATGTGTCTGGGGAAGAGAGACTCGATCTTCTCTCGGAGAGCTCTAGAGACGTTTTTGACATGACTAAAGGTAATGGAAATCTCTCTTTTGGAATTTTTCTTGTATTCCTCTATCTCCTTTTCTTGGGTGGATTTGTCTCTCCTCAGACGAATGGTCTCCAGGTTGAGGTTGTCCCTCTCTTTGACAATCTGGTCCATTTCCATCCTCATTCTCTGTGTTGTTTGGGTGAAGTTGGACTCCAGAAGGTCATACCTGGCTTTCAGCTGCTCAAGCAGGGACCCGCAGTTACAGCCACCAGGAACTATCGGTGCTTTAAGGGCATGTAAATA
This sequence comes from Melanotaenia boesemani, assembly GCF_017639745.1. Classification (NCBI taxonomy): domain Eukaryota; kingdom Metazoa; phylum Chordata; class Actinopteri; order Atheriniformes; family Melanotaeniidae; genus Melanotaenia; species Melanotaenia boesemani. The sequence continues at coordinate 1,363,141 of NC_055689.1, read as the reverse complement.
CGCAAGATTGATGCAATAAATGACAGCTTTTTGAAACATGTGGCAATATTAAAAGTAATCATGCAAAGATTTTTTTTTTTTCTAAAGAAATATACTTACGATCTACTATACGTGGGTTCATGCTGCATCTGACCTTTAAACCCATCCACTCCAGGGTGCACTGTTGCTGTATGTGTAACGAAAGAAAAGCCAGTTTTCACTCCCATGAAAACAGGAAAGTCAATCATTTCCACTTCAGGTCACATTTTTTTTTGTGAGTCCAGGACAATAAGTACATCTTTGCAACCATGAGTCTTTTTGAAAGCTTTTTGGAGTCATAGTAAAGAGAACATCTAAAAACCAGTATATGTGTTACTGGAGGAAAAGAAATGAAGATGGCTTGTGCAGCTGTAGTTCCAAATATCTGCAAAGACCACCTCTGATAAGGTTGTAAAAAGTTGTAATATTCAGACTTCTGTTTAAATTGCAGCTCTCACTGACTGACTCGGGTTTTTATAATAAAAAAGTTTCTTACCAGCTTCTTCTCTAAGTTTCCAATAACATGAAATGATATGTTGCAGAGTCGACGCAGCTCGGCCAGGTCGAAGTCATTACGAGCCTTTTCCGTCAGGGTGGCATTCAGGATGTTGGTCAGGTTTTTCCTCTGCAACTTGAGGGCAACATTTTCTATGGACAGTCGACTGAAGCTCTCTTCCAGGTCCTGGATTCGTGTTTCAGAGGCTGAGTCTTGTGTCTTTCCATAGACCAGAAAGAGCACGAGGCTGACAATGATGAGAGACTGAATGAGCGAGGAGAAGAAGAAGATGATTCGCAAGTAGTAGCCGCAACTCTTGCCCTTTGAGCGGTACTGCATCTTTTTCTTGGTCTGTGGGCTGTATTTGTTGACCTGGGAGTAGCCGCTGCTGTACATAGTGTCAGCTGAAGAGTCAGAGGAAACGTGTACGATGTGGTCTGAGGTTTGAAACGATAGCTGACCGAGCTCAAACAAAGTTCATGTCCAGATCAAAGTCTGAACAGCAGCGATCTGGAAGCCAAATGAAGAGATATGACAATAGAGCAGCCAGCAGGTTTAAGTGTCCATTTCTGATCAGTCCTCTGCTCCTTCCTCTGAAAAACTATGAAAAACTGCAGACGTGGGCCAGAAGTTTCCTTAATGCACCACTGACAATATGAGAATTGACTGTGGATCAGGAATAAATATGAGGAAGGATTTATAAACTCTTCTGGGCTGACATGTCCCTGTGTGGGAAGGGTCATGGTTTATTCTCCTCCCTCTGTTGGCTGGACCTGCCTCTGCAGAATGAACCACCACCCACAGGACCTAACACACCCTCTTCACTTCACTGATTCAGTCTGTAACACTTACTGTCTGAAAGCAGAACAAAACAAAACTTGTAAAAAAGATGAAGCCCTCATCTCAGAACTCCAACAACAGAACAGAAGCAAACTGTCTGAGATGATGAGCACAAACATGGCACTAGAACATGCCAGAAACCCGCTAAAAGCTCCAGATCTCTAAACAGAAAACATTTTTACTAAATTAACATGATCAAGAAACAACAATAAAAATGAAAACACTTGAGCCGACATTTCAGAAAAAGAAGTTTTTGTGAGTTTTATGTAAAAACAACAACAAAGTGATGTTAGCAGCTGTAACGTATCAGAGAAAACGCAGGGACATTTACATTTATTTCCAAGATTATTGAAAAAGTTGTATTTCACCAGCTTAATGACTTTTTAAATGAAAGTGGAAATCTTGATAAATTTCAGTCCGGCTTCCGACCTCATCACAGCACTGAAACAGCTCTGGTTAAAGTGTTAAATGACATTAGGTTGAATACTGATTCTGGTCAAGTATCAGTCCTGGTTCTGTTGGATCTCAGTGCTGGTTTGATACTGTAGATCACAGAATCCTGTTGCACAGGCTGGAAAACTGGGTTGGACTTTCTGGAGAGGTCCTTAACTGGTTCAGGTCCTATTTAGAAGGCCGGAGTTATTTTGTTACAATCGGCAGCTATGAATCCGAACGAGTGGCCATGACTTGTGGAGTCCCCCAGGGGTCAATCCTTGGACCTCTTCTGTTCAACTTGTATATGCTCCCTTTGGGTAAAATTTTACAGAACTATAGCATTAATTATCAAAGTTATGCAGATGATACACAACTTTATGTGTCTCTGTCACCAGATGACTGCAGTCCAATAGACTTAATGTGTCAGTGTCTGGAGCAAATAAACACCTGGATGAAGGAGAATTTCCTACAATTAAATGAAGACAAAACTGAGATTATTCTGTTTGGTAGCAAAGAGAAGAGGGTCAGCATTGGTAAACACCTGGAGACTCAGGCTCTTAAAATCACCGACCAAGTTCGTAACCTGGGAGTGTTGATAGACTCAGATCTGACTTTCAGCAGCCACATCAAAGCTTCACTAAGAAGCTTTTTACCAGCTCAGAAACATCAACAGAATTAAAAGTTTAGTCTCCCAGAAAGACCAGGAGAAACTCATCCATGCATTCATCTCCAGTAGACTGGATTACTGTAATAGTCTTTTAACAGGACTCCCTAAAAAGAGCATTAAACATCTGCAGCTCATCCAGAACACTGCTGCTAGAGTTTTAACCAGGACTAAGAGATATGAACACATCACACCAGTTTTAAAATCTTTACACTGGCTTCCAGTCAGTCACAGAATAGATTTTTAAACCCTTCTGATTGTTTACAAATCCCAGAATGGTTTAGGCCCAGAATACATCTGTGATATGTTCAGAGAATATAAACCTAGCAGAGCTCTTAGGTCCAAAGACTCTGGTCAACTAGTCCAAACCAGAGTCCAGACTAAACATGGAGAAGCAGCATTTAGCTGTTATGCTGCAAACAAATGGAACAAACTGCCAGTGGAGATTAAACTTTCCCCAAATGTAGACATTTGTAGATCCAGGTTAAAAACATTTCTTTTCTCATGCGCCTATGCATGAAATCTGCACGGTAACTTTTTTAACTTATCTTGCTTTTAATCATTTTAATGTAATTTATGATTTTATTGTGATTATGTGTTGATGCCTTTTACTATTCTAAATATCTGTAATGCCTTTGTTTTATGTAAAGCACTTTGAATTGTCCTGTACATGAAATGTGCTGTACAAATAAACTGCCTTGCCTTACAAAGAAGATAAAAGAAACAAACAGAAGCATAAATCAGAAAACCCAACACGTCATGCTGTGTTTTCATTTATCTTCCACAGACTCTAAGAAAATGTCACTTTGTTCCAAATGTTCTTTTTTGGGGCTTTTGGGATTTATATCTAGATATTCTGTTTGCTACTGTGCTTTGTGAGATCTTTTGTCTTTTTTTTTCAGCTTCATTGTTTTTATTTATTGTGTTTTCTGAATGCTATTTGACTGCACACTTTAGTTCTTCAAAGATCCTGCAGAACTACGCAGCTATCTAGAATTCATATTGATAAGACTTTCTATTTTCTACTGCAGACGATCAACAGACATAAAGGTTGCACCACACTCAGCCTGCACAGTTTTTTTCCACAAACCTGTCAAAAACCTTTTTTATGGGATCATGACCGAAGAACAATGGCTAATGTTTCTCTTCTGGAAGTCTCTGATGCTGTAAATCTTACCCCAACACCATGACGTCAACAAGCTTTCCTCTGTGGCATCAGACCATCACACACGCACACGCCGTCTGAGGTGAAACTGAACTGTCTGACAGTAGCGCTCGCCACTTTTCCTGCCATGCATTGTCTGCATGCCCAGTCCACCTTGATAGGAAGTCATGGTGGAAGTGATGATGGCCAAACCTGCCACTACCTTTAAAGATGATAAACAAAAGGCAGCAACAAATGCAGGATGTCAGAGAAAAATATGCAGATAGAAATGATTACAGTATTTAGTTTGAAGTGTCTTGATTTTATCTTCATGGATCTGTTTAGTTTTTTAAGGAGAGGTATGGAGGACACAGGATGACTCCTGTTTTGCTGAGAGAGCGTGCTTAACCAGTTAGTGGGTGAATGCAAACAAAATCTAAGGCCTTCTAATCCAAATTATTAGAGAAACCCACTCAGCTAAATTTCAAACACTAAAGGATCCTGCAGAAGTGGATGTGAGGTGAAATTATTCTCAAGTCTAAATCTGTCACAGTAAGACTTGATAATGGTGTCCACCATGAGTTTTTCTCCCTGAGAGATACTGCTGGTGTTTCTGCATCGTGGAATGAAGCAGAAGACACGCTTCTTCCTTTTGGATCATGGCAGGAAAGGCTCCTAGACCGCTTTATCAGAGACCACCATGAAGGGTTCTAACATCTCACCTCCTTCCATCTGGACAATCCAGACCTTCATCCATCTGGCTCATCCTCAACTATTTCCATCAGGATCATCAAGACCTCCATTAATCCGGACCGTCCACATTTCCATCCATCTGGACCATCCATACCTTCATCCATCCAGAACATAAAATACTCCATGCATCTGGACTATCCAGATCTCTATCCATCCGGACCATGAAGACTTCCATCCTTCTGGACTATGAAGACCTCCATCCAGACCTCCATCCATCTGGCCCATCCAGACCTCCATACATCCGGATCACCCAGACCTACATCCGTCAACACCATAAAGACCTCCATCCTTCTGGACCATCAAGGACTCCATCCAGACATCCATCCATCTGGACCATCAAGACGTCCATCCAGACCGCCATCTTGACCTCCATCCTTCTGGACTATTCAGACCTCCATCCATCTGGACCATCCAGACCTCAATCCAGATGTCCATCCAACCGGACCATCCAGAACTCCATCCATCTGGATCATCCAGACCTCCATCCATCCGGAGCATAAAGACCGCCATCTTTCTGGACCAGCTAGACCTCCATCCATTTGGACCATCCGGAACTCCATCCTTTCGAACCATCCACACCTCCATCCATCTGGACTATTCAGACCTCCAACTATCCGGACCATCCAGACCTCCATCAAGACCTCCAACCATCTGGACTATCCAGACCTCCATCCATCTGGACCATGAAGACCTCTATCCATCTGGCCCATCCACAACTCTTTCCATCAGGATCATCCAGACCTCCGTTAATCTGGACTGTCAACACATCCATTCATCCAGACCATCAACTACTCCATCCTTCCGGACCATGAAGGCCTCCATCCTACTGGAATATGAAGACCTCCAGTCAGACCTCCATCCTTCTTGACCATCCAGGACTCAATCCAGACCTCCATCCTTCTGGCGCATCCAGACATCCATCCATCTGGAACATCCAAATCCCCCATCCATATGGTCCGTCCAAACTTCTATCCATCTGAACCATCCACACCTCTGTACATGTGGACCACCCAGATCTCAGTTAATCTGGACCATCCACACCTCCATTCATCCGGACCATGGAATACACCATCTATGGGGACCACCCAGAACTCCATCCATCCACACCATAAAGACCTCCATTCTTCTGGACAACCCAGGACTCAATCCAGACCTCCATCCATCTAGACCATCCAAACCTCCATCCTTCTGGACCATCCAGACATCCATCCATCTGGAAAATCCAAATCCTCCATCCATCTGGCCCGTCCAAACCTCTATCCATCCAGACCATCCACACCTCCATCTATCCGGACCACCCAGACCTCCATCCATTCACACCATAAAGACCTCCATCCTTCTGGACAATCCAGGACTCAATGCAGACCTCCATCCATCTGGAACATTCAAATCCCCCATCCATCAGATCTGGCCAAACCTCTATCCATCCGGACCATCCACACCTCCATACATGCAGACCATCCAGATCTCCATCCATTCACACCATAAAGACCTCCATCCTTCTGGACAATCCAGGACTCAATGCAGACCTCCATCCATCTGGAACATTCAAATCCTCCATCCATCAGATCTGTCCAAACCTCTATCCATCCGGACCATCCACACCTCCGTACATGCGGACCATCCGCACCTCCCTCCATCCAGACCATAGAACACTCCATCTATCCGGACCACCCAGACCTCCATCCATCCGACCATTGAATACCCAATCTAGCTGGATTATCAAGACCTCCATCCATTCGGATAATAAAAACATCCAACCTTCTGGACCATCCAGACCTCCATCCATCTGGACATTCTAGACCTCCATCCATCCACAACATAAAAACCTCCATCCTTCTGGACCATCCAGGACTCAATCCAGACCTCCGTCCTTCTGGACCATCCAGACCTCCATCCATCGGGATCATATAGACCTCCCTTAATCTTGACCGATCACATTTCCATCGATCTGGACCCTCCACACCTCATTCCATCCGGACCATCAAATACTCCATCGATCTGGACTATCCAGACCTACATCCATTCGGACCATAAAGACTTCCATCCATCCAGACTGTCCACAACTCCGTCCATCCAGACCTCCATCCATCCAGACCATCCAGACCACCATCCTTCTGGACCATTCAGACGTCCATCGTTCTGTACACATCCAGACCTCCATTAAGAACTTCACCTAGACTTCCATCCATCTGGAACATCCAGACCTCCATCCATCTGGCCGTTCACAACTCAATCAATTTAGACCATCCAGACCTCCATCCATCGGTACCGTCCAGACCTCCATCCACCTGGACCGCCCCGACCTCCATCTATCCAGCACATCCAAACCTCCATCCATCTGGACCATTCAGACCTCCATCCATCTGGACCACCCAGATCTCCATCCATCTGGATAATCCAGACCTCCATCCTTCTAGACCATCCCAACCTCCACCAATCTGGACCTTCCAGACCTTCATCTATCTGGGCCATCCACATCTCCATCCTTCTGGACCATCCATCTAGACTTCCATCCAGACTTCCATCCTTCTGGACCATCCAGAACTTCATCCATCTGGACTATCCAGACCTCCATCCAGACCTCCATCTAGACCTCAATCCTTATGGACCATTCAGACCTCTATCCAGACCTCCATCCATCTGGACCATCAAAACGTCCATCCAGACCTCTATCCATCTGGACCATCAAGACGTCCATCCAGACCGCCATCTTGACCTCCATCCTTCTGGACTATTCAGACCTCCATCCAGACCTCCATCTATCTTGACCATCAAGACCTCCATCCAGAACTCAGCTTATGTGCCAGCAGTACAATGCTCTCACAGAGGTTTCCCATTGACCAGAAAGAGAGCGGGAGGAGATGACGACAGGTGTCTCCATGTCCAGGATGTTCAGTGATTACAACCAAAGATCTGTCTCTTACTCCGAAATGTATTCACCAGCCATACGCCTGGGTGAGCCCAGTCCGAAGCCCCCCACCCAGGCCAGATGCACAGCCCAACTGGAGTGCAGGCCAGAACCCCACCACTACATACCGCCAGAGCCCTGCAGCCCCCAGTAAACAACCAGCCCCCCAGAGTCTGGAGGACAGTGTAGAGAACAGCCAGCTGCAGAATTTTACAGCATAGCATGGTGCATTTAGAGACTTTCTATTAATTTATATTTCTCCTATTCATTTTATTGATTTATTATTTCATTAACAAGACAAACAAAACAAAGTAAATCAAACAATAAACATGCTGAGGAGGACATCTATCATCCTCCAGTTATGGAGAGAGCCATAACCAAAGTTTACCTAAAGTCTGATCTGATGGTCCATTTCTCTCTGAACCTACTTTTTACCAGGGCTGGCTATTTTTCTGAGTCAATTTGATTTTGATTAAATCGAATTCAATATCGATTTATTTACAGCTAACTGTGTAACACCACCTATTTTCCTTGAATATTAAAGACGTTCTCAGATAAATATTTTATAAAACAGTGAGTGCGTTTAGTTGACAATCAAGCTCAGTTATCTGGGAGTAATCAGATTACTGTAATAATCTGATCTGACACGTCTACATGCATTTCTGAAACACCAGAACAATTCAGTGTTTCCCAGATTCTCAGCCAGAAAGGCTGTAATTGAAACTCTCAGGACTTCTTAAATGTCCTAATAAAGCGTTTCATTCAGTGGAGTCGCTCTAAATATTCCTAAAGTTCACATCTCAGATATGTGTTGATGCGAATGTGACCAGGCCGTAAATTCGCACCAGAGGACCGTCAGGCTCCTTGTGCCAACCCTTAACTAAGCCCCAAGGTCTAAATACAAGGACCCCAGTGATAAAAGATGGGCAGAGGCAGCTTATCCTCTCAGGATCACAATATTTATTAACCATAAACAAATTAAAACAGCAGTCCAAGCCAGTGAGGGGGAGGCCACTCCAGTGATGACAGCTGAAACAAAATGAAAATAAAAATAAAAAAATGCAAAGGCGGGGAAGGAGGAGTCCAGCTTCAGGCCTAGCCCAACCTTCATCCCTCTGGCTCTTGACAGAAAAACCATGCAATAAAACCAGTCAAATCGACTAAAAGTAAAAGACCTGTTTTCCAGGACACACGGGTTAATCATAAAAAAATAGAGCCAGGACGAACAGAACGGGTGACGGCCTGCACCACCCCACACTCAGTCCTGCCTGCTGTCACCACTGCGAGGCCTCCAACACAACCACAGGTATTACAGCTAAAACCAGTGTCCTGAGGGGAAGGAGAAATAATAAAAAGAAAGTATTAATTTAAAACAATAAAACTGCAGAAAATAGCACTAAAAGAATGAATTAAAACAAATGGAACAAAAAGGCAGTGGCAAGGAGGTTTGGCACCTATAAAAAGACAAACCAATAGTTAATTAAAGCTCCAGGGGTAAAACAAACTTGCCACAACACACTGTTACCTTCTCCCCAAAAGATAGGAGGCATAGGAAAACACATCACCCTCCTAGTACATCTGTCTTTATAAACAGAGAAGGAAACCATTACTCCAAAATAGCACGTACACAGTGAAACACAAATAAAAAACATCGCCATACCTTCTGCCATACAAAGGTTTCTGCTCGTGTGTGAGCTAGCCGCCTGGGTCCTAAAGCGGTACCTACACCAACAAGGAGGGGGGCGATTTAGAATGCCAATACATACACTTCACAGCAGCCTTTAAGCCATTCACCTACCGAGCCAGGGCGCACACCGCAAATCAGCGAAGAAGAATACATGCCCAAACCTGCCGCTGTGGCGTTCCGGCTCTCTTTATACCAGCCATTAATCACCGAGCCGGGGTGCATTGTTTGCTAACCCGGAAGTGCGTAGCTCTGTACTTCCGGTTACACTAATAAAACCAACAGAGAATACTGGATCCATTTAAAGCAGGAATACAACTCAGAAATTCCTTCAGTGATGTTGATTTAGCTTAATCAGCTCTATTGTTTATATTTGATTTTATTGGATTATTTAAGATTCACATGAAATATTTAACCCTTTTGCACATCTTGGACCATTTATGTGTTTTTTTATTTTAATTTCTAGCACATTTAATATTTCCCCTCCCTGATTTTAAAGATGAGGGTTACAAGAAAAATGCAGTTTTTCAAGATCTAAATTTGTGTGTAATTTTATTTTTAGGCTATTGTAAACAACGTTACCTTAATTACTCCCCACTTGCACCCTAAGCACAAAAATGTGCACATTGAAACCCATTTAAATGACTATTTTTGATCCCACTTAATTAAAAAGTATAAAACGTGCATTTTCTAATTTATCCACTTCATTTGAAGCTAGGGGCTTTCTGTCTGTGCTGGAAGGGATTCCCTCTCCAATGACATCATTTTCTAAAGTTATGCCAAGCATGGAAAATACCCACTTTATCTGCTAAGGAGAGGTTGTGCTGTATACTCTGTCTTCTGCACCCCACATGTGCTACTTAGCTTCAGATTTGTGTGTGTGTGTGTGTGTGTGTGTGTGTGTGTGTGTGTGTGTGTGTGTGTGTGTGAATAAGGAAACACGCATTCGAATTTGTGTCTGTGCACACGCAAATATCAACAGCGTTCAGTGTGACAAAACCTGCGTGAAGCTGGCCCCCCACCCCATGCAAAACACAGTGGAAATGGTCTTGATCGTTTGTGCTGCGTTAGTGCAGAAAAAATTTTTGTTTGTGCTGCTTTGGTTTTGAAGATATTAAAACATGTTTTCAATGTAAGTTCACCCAGCCCCCACATTGTCCAAACTGAACAAAAATGGTCTCAATCATTTGTGCTGCATTAGTGCTGGTTTGTGCTGAAATAAAATGTAAGGTTTTTTGTACGAGTCACTTTTAAAATTAGGACATTTAATTTATAGAGTGGGAAGAATGGAAGATGAGATTAATTTTTGTTTTGGGTGACCACAAGTTAAAGTTGTTCAGGGAGCGTGATGGGTCAGAGGTGAAGTTATATGGTTTAGATGAAGCATGTTCTGTTGTGACAGTGATGCCAACTGGTAATAAAAAGCAGCATCTTGTGTTCAGACTGCATTTTCTCAGACTGATTACTCAAGCCCACCATTCCAGCTGCATTAATAATAAACGCTTAACACCGATATAAAAATGTTGGTTTGTGCTGCTTTGGTTTCTAAAGGCTAAATAATATTTTAAAAGTTCAAACCGTTCATGCAACCCCACAATCCACGTGTTGTCTCGTAACCCGAGGGTTGCCGGTTCGATCCTCGGCCAAGTCGGGTTCATGTCGAGGTGTCCTTGGGCAAGACACCGAACCCCTAATTGCTCCTGATGGGTCGTGGTCGAGCGCCTTGCATGGCAGCTTCCGCCATCAGTGTGTGAATGTGTGTGTGAATGGGTGAATGTGATGTATAATGTAAAGCGCTTTGGGTATCATCCAGATACAGTAAAGCACTATATAAATATGGACCATTTACCATTTTTACCATTTTATTATACAGAAAACTGGACAAATAATTCACTTTACAGAGAAGTATGTTGTAGTGTGTTTTTAGAAGAATGTAATTGTGTTTGGAAGATAGCCATAGACAATTTCATCATCCAGCTTCTTCCTTGTTTTAATCCAGTATTCAATAAAGTTTGTTGTAAAAATCTGAAACATATTTGTGTCTCTTTTTGTGCCGGAAAACCAGAAGTCTGTGGCGTAAAACCAGTTTATGGCTCAACAGTTTACTTGTAGTTTCCTTGTCAGCCCTACCATTTAATAACGAAAAGTCATTGCAACCTTAGCTATTTTTTCCTTAGCCTTAAACAGCAAATCATTTTTTACTGGTTCTCAAAAGATTTAAAGGTAAGTAAGATGTGGTAATACTCTGTTTATACAATGCAGACTTTATAGAGCTATTATTCTTATTTAGATGCAGTAACTTAGCATAATGCAAAGAAGTTCATCTAATGAATGCAAAGACAAACCATTAGATTTTCTTGGGGACTCACATATATTTAGTATAATACACTCAGATGACTGAAAATTGTCAAAATGTGTAACTTTGGATGTTTCCTTCTTTCATTTGACTGCACTAGATTCTTAACAGATTAATGAGCATACTTGGTAATAACTAATTAAGTTGTTGATGGCATATACATGACAGAATTATGTCAATAAATTCAAAACCATTTAAGTTTATTTAGGCCTTACCTGCATCCAAATCAAGCCTCTTACATGTATTTTCTAAGTTATATGAAATATAAATCAATGTTTAACATTTTATAGTATTTACCATAGTTTACTATAACTCATACAAGAGTATGACGTCAGTATTATTTAACTTCCTCTACTGAGGGCAAAATAAAAGTCCTCAATAAAGTTGGATGCAAATTAGTAAAAAATATTAAAGTGATTAAACTAACTAGATATCTCTCTTTCAACTAGATGCCCAAACAACCAGCAGTAGAGAGAGATTCCCTTCTGGAAGTTCTCTGCTCATCAAAAGAGGCCAAACTCCTGGAAAAGGCAAACATAGCCACTCCTAGAGTCAGAGTCTGGACAGAGCTGAGTGAGCAGCTAGGAAACAGGATCTCTGCAAAGGCGCTTTATACCACTGGTAAATTAAACCGATACGATGCCTGGTCAGCTTTAGGGTTCAGTATTCAGACCAAGGATCCAGAAAGCAGTGACCCAGAAACATCAGAGTCAGGTTTTTCTCCTGGACTAAAAGATAAGGATTTCCAGCTTGAAGTTCCATTTGACAAATGGTTACAGTTTATTCCCGAAGATGTGGAATATAAGGACATGGGTTCTTCAACTAAAAAAAGGGACTAAAAAATTTTGAAGCCTGGCATCTGGACTCGTATTATAAATGAGCATATTTGGAAAGAGGTTAAAAGCCCATGCACATTTGTATTTAAGAGAGCCAAGGTCTATCCATCACAGACAACAAATTATATATCTATAAAAGGCTACTGTCTTAGCCATCTAGACATTCAGTGTGCCTGCATGGTCCTAAAGTGCAAAATAAAAAACACTGGCGAATCCAAGCACACAGGTCAGTCCAAGCGCTTAATGTCTGGACACTTGCGTGTGCAGGTAGCCACAGAGCTGTGTGAGGGCAGGAAGGAACCCATGTATGGCGGCATCACGGGCAAACACCCTGACGGACATCCTGAGCCAAGCCAGCTACCCAATTTGGCTACCCTGCGGAAAGCAAAACAGGAGAGAAATGACCTGGAATTGGGTAACAAAGATCCCATTAATTCACTGCAGATGCTAAAATACAGTGCTCTGCACAGTGGTAGTATCAGGGACATCGGCCTGGGCGAGGTTTTCTGCCACAACTGGAGTCAAACACAAATGCATGTTTACAAGATATTGTCAAAGAAATCTCAGCAGACAGTGTGTTTTGATGCAACTGGCTCAGTGGTGAAAAAAACTGGTGAGACCAAATGGCTCCTCTGGCCACATCCTCTTATATCAAGGAGTCCTGAAAGGACCAAACAGCTCCAGTGGGCCCGTCGTCCAGATGTTGTCAGAAAGACATGATGCTGTTGCAGCAGCTCAGTGGCTCACAGAGTGGATTCGTGCAGGTGAACCTGTGCCAAAACAAATTGTAAGTGATTTTTCTCTTGCTTTTCTTGGTGCTCTGGTGAAGGCTTTTACTCCTCATCGTGACCTCAAGACTTACATTAACGAGTGCTTTGGTGTCTTACAAAGAAACCAGGGTGCAAAACTGCCTCCTTGTTTTGTCAGAGTTGATGTTGCACACTGCATCAAGATGATCTGCCAGTGGGAATGCCTGAAAAACAAAACCCCACACATAAAAGATTTTTTTGTGAATAGCACAACTCATTAAATCACAATCCCTGAAGCAAAAGAACTGATACATGCCATCACTGTTGTGGCACTCAGCGAGGCAGAAGGCAATGATAACTCTGGAGTCCCTCTCACATCAGAGATATGCAAGAAATACCTGAAAGCCCAGATTGCAGAGGAATCTGTTATCATTCCAGATGCAGAGGGAAAACAACTGGAACAAGTGGATCCATGTGATGCGATCCAGACTGACCGAAGTTAGCGGGTAACACAAATCTGTGAGGAAAGCAGGTCGCTTGCCATGGCTAATGGGGATCGAGACAATATCCACTATCTCCCCTAAATCATTCCTCAAATAATAAGATTAGTCAGCTACTTACCACTGTGGACAGGAGTGATGGTCCCTTTCTTCCAAACCACTGATGTCACCTCAAGCTCAGCCGAGGTAGAAGCAGAATTCAAAAATATCAAGCACGGCCTTTTCAAGCATTAAAAATTACCCATTAGGGTGGATCAATCCATCGCTTGCCATCTTTCCTTCATTGAAGGCAACATGCGGATTTGTGCTGCAGAACACACTGGAGAGGAGGATGCAACTTGGGAAACAGTGAGTGAAACAGCAGCCCAACCAGCACCCACAACTATACAAAGTGTAGAAAGAAAAATAAAAAGAGATGCTTACCTTTGTGAGGAGTCTGATGCTGCCATTAAAGTTGGTTGTACAGAAGAAGAACCAGCTGAAAACTGGAGAGGCCTTGCTGTTCCACCCAAAAAACGAAAAAGGACTTCCTACCTCTCTGCTTGTCCTGAATGGCTTCGTGCAGATCCATCTGTAAAGGCAAAAAAGGTGACTGTGGGATTATTAAAAAATGGAAACAACCAACAACCTGTGAAACTCGCCAAATCAAGCATCTCTGTGCTCAACACGTGTGCATTTGATGCTTTTTGTGAGTGCTTGTGTTGTGCTTACTGTGGCAGTTGGTCCTTCAAAAATGTTGTTAGCAGTGAAGTCCCTGACAACCAAGTCCTGCAGCTGGTAAAAGCCGTGGCTACAGAAGGTGTAACCCAGCAGACATACTCACAGAGGGCAGAGCTGCTGAGGGGATGTTTGAAGCTGTCCAGTTGAAGTCTGGTGGCTTCCAGGTTGATGCACAGTGTCACATCTCAACTGTTATAGACAAGACAATGAGGAATATTACAAGTGTTTATTTCACAAAAAATGTTCCTCACAGTCCTGCAGCTTCAGCACACGTACCACAAGGGAAGTTTGTTTGTTTCATCTTCTGCTGCTGTCCTGCAGGCATCTGGCATGGCTCATCTTAAGACTGCTGTGGAGCAAGGAGTTAACCTTCCTGAGTCCACCTGCCTCAGACCAATCAAAACGCCTCTCAAGTGTCCCTCTGCATTAAAAACTGAAGACCTCACCTCCGGAAAAGTGCTGTGTGCTGGGAAAGTAACCCACAGCTATGGTGTTGGGGAACTTTTGTGGATAGACACCGACCTTGGAAGCCCTTCCACAGCATCTACAATGCAAGAAAACAACCAGAAGGGATTTCCTTTGTGTGAGTTCCCCTCTAATCTGGTACTACAAGGGAAGACATTTACTCTCAGGTCAGTCATTGCTTACCAGGAAGGCTTAACCCGGGATGCACTTGGACATTATGTGTTGTACTGCAAAGAGCTCCATGTGTCTGGGAAATGTACGATGACCTGCGAGGTGGAGTCACAACAGCATCAGAAAACACCAGGATCTGGCCGCATGCTGCTTTGTACACCAAAAACATGAGTAGGAGGGGGTGGAGGAGGGACTTCCAGATGTGTCATCTATCTGTTGGCAAATTCCTGTGTGTGAGTGTGTATATACATTCCTTTTTTGTTCATGTTTTTCAACAAAGCAAAGTCTGCTGTTTATTTTACTATTTGTTCAGTTTTTATTATTTTCGTTTACATTCTTGTTTCCAACGTTCTGGGTTAATTAATGTTACATATGTTCTGTTTTCTTTATTAAAATATTAAATTCTTGGTGTAACCAGTATGTTAAATTGTGCACATAAAGCCATTTCAATTTTGTCCTTTCTGAGTCATCATGTGTCATGTCTAGTGCCTCCTGTCATACTTTGAACTTCCTCTACTCGTAGGTTACAAGCAAGAAAGCTTTCTGATTCATGCCAGTCCCTTATTTTCTAGTTGGCTTACAGTCAAGGACAGTCAAGAAGCAAGTTATTTCTCCAGTATTTTCACAACAATTGACTACTTAGAAATAGAGGAGATAATGGCGACATTTAGGGCTGCACCCCTTCGTATGTTGAAACAGCAGCAATATCACGCCAAACAAATGCAGTTTACTCATTATTACATAGGTGAAGTAATGAAATTTAAATACTCACTGGTTGCATGGACAAACTTGGTCTTGAAACAGCAAAACCCACAAAATAAGAACCAGCAGCATCTTAAAAACCAAAGCAGCACAAATGAAAATTTTTTCAGCACAAACGATCGAGACCATTTCCACTGTGTTTTGCGTGGGGTGGGGGGCCAGCTTCACGCAGGTTGTGACAAAATGCATAATGGCGCAAGGAGCTTTCAAGTGGCACTTTTTACATATTATCCGTTTTAAAATACTTTAAAACATTTTTATTTTAAAATACGTAAAACACACCTCATCATGCATTCCCCTGCACTGCTTTGAAGTAAACAAAACACAACACCCTTTGCAGCACATCAAAGTTATGTGTTGAAGTGAAAACCAAAACAAACCCCGTCCTTGTTTTCCCAGCTGCATATGCAGCACAGTTTATAAAAGCAAGTTGGAGGAAAGCTCTTCATTTCCTACCTGACATCATGAAAAAACATTCCACGGTAGCAGAGGCCCGGGACATCATGCTGTCCGAAGCAGATGTGACTGAGCACACCGATGGAACCGCAGATAAAGTCACTGAGAGCAACACTCACTCTGACTAGTTGAGATCTGTCCTCCAGCAGCTGACTACTCATCCACCAGCTCCAGCGTCTCCACAAACAATGGTGAAAAAGCCACAGAAGACCGTCTTGGAGGTAGGGGTGCTGCCAGGGATTTTGGGCCACATCATAAGTTAGCATAAAATATTTAAAAAATGTATTAATTTTTGTGTTATTAGACCATAAAATGGAGGTGCGCCATGACTAAAGTTCGGCAATGTAGAGGTTAAAAAGGTTAAAAATTCATTGATCATTGATATGGATGATTAGAACTGATGCTGGTTTGAAGAATAAAAAAATAAATAAGAAAATATTTTTTATATAACTTTTTTTTGCATACACATTTATGCGTGTCACAGGATGCAAAAGGGTTAATCTGCTTCTGTCTAGAAACAAATCAGTTTTACAAATAAATGTTTCTAAACCAAAAGTTTTTGCATGTTTGTTCATTTAAGCTTCTTATAAAAATTTGCAGTTTTGAATCATTATTCATTTTTGTGCAAAACAATGTGAATAACGGATTGAAAAGTTGTTGCTTTTGTCCCGCCCTAGCTCTAATTAAAAACCAAACCAGACACTTTTATATTTGTTTTTTAAAGGCTTAATTTAAGCTTCAGAAATTTGGATTGTGCACGTAAATTATTTCTGGTGCACGTTATTTCTTTGCTTCGTGTATCTTTACTCAGGAACGTATTTAGAGCCCTGCTTCATATGGAAGCCCCGAGGAGGTTCCTTTCTTACATCTGTAGGCCTGTCAGTTGGGTATGAACTCCAGGTGTTTAAATAAGTTGATCCAGATCAATAATCCATTGAATGTCTGTCTCTATAAGCTTTCTGTAAAATGATGGATGTCCGATCCATATTTACTGATTTTCTCTTTTCCATCTTATGTTGGAAATCTTTCCATCTGGATTTATAGCGAGGAGAACGGCAGCCTGGATCGGGTAGCCTTGACAGTCTCAGCAACCATGCCAACACAGACCGGATGAGGGTCAAATGTTCCTCACTATCAAAACAAACTAGTAAATAAACTCTACTTTTAGAAAATGCAAGAAATAATTAGATTTGTGACCTGTAAACAGATGCAGTGTAAACAATTAGGACTGGATCAGAGGATCCCCCCATCAGCAGGCTCTGCAGGTCTGACGGGGATTAGGGTTTGTGACTTGCAGGTGATGAGAGAACAGAGCACATTGTGTGGCTGCTATTAGGACATGAAATGTTCTGTTAGACACAAAGCCAGCTGAGGAGTGTTTACAGGGAGGGTTTCCTGTCAAATAAACTCTCTTTGTTGAGCATGAACTGTGTCCCTGCCATTGCTATTACACTTCAAGCTTCAGTCGTCATGCAGCCACGTGGTCCGAACTGTTTGCAGCCAAAAACATCAAAATGAGACAGACTTATGCTAAAATGATGTAAAACATCAGAAGACAGCTGGGTTTGGGCTCAAATTCTGTTAAAAATGTGGAACAAGATTCTCATATAAGGTTATATTTCTGTGGTTTACCTGGCTTTTGTTATTCTAGAAAGAATCAAAATACTTTAAAATACCTTTATTGCCCTGTAAATGTGCTTTAATTGAAGATATTGTAGGGTGTCAGGTAAAGTCAAAATGTTTGCTCACGGGTGCTGTGAGAGATAAAACGTTGGCATTTGTAGGTCTGCAGTTATATTTTTTAAAAAATGATTAAACTTTAAAGAAAAACCATCTGAAATATGTTAATGAGTTTAATTAATTTAATTATGCTGAGCGTGACAGTGCCTGGACGTATCTCAGCTGGATCTCAACATAACAATGTAATTATTCTATTATGTTGTGGTCAGACAAAACAATTCAGTTTTTCTCATTTTCCCTTAAGATTCTGCAGCTTGTATTCTTGGTAAACATTTTACTGTAACTGGTCTTTACAAGAAAATGAACAAAAACCAGAACAAGTCACCACAGACCAGTTCTGTATTATGTCCTGCTGATGCTGACAAAGAGAATAATCTCTGTTATCTGGCTGAAACCTGAAATTCAGCTCCTTGTAAATGTTTATGTGACGGAGCACTTGACCAGTTACAGCTACATTTTAAGTATAAAGGTAAATAATAAGGACCCCAGATATTCAGCAGCAGGAATCTGTTGGTGTGTGATCATCTCAGCCTGTTTTTTAATGTTTATTATGACATGAAGTGAGAACCTCTGAAGAGGTGTTGATGCTCATCTGGCTGGAAAATATGAAACAAATTCTGAAGTCCGGCCTCCGACACATTGTGTGCGTATGAAGGAAGTTCCTGACCCTGCTGGTAAGCAGCAGACAGAGCAAAGCCACAGCGAGGTCATAGGAGAGCAAACCAGGGAAGCTTTGTGTTAATATTCATGAGACCTGCATCAGGTTTGAACAACAGCAGCATACACGTCTTCTACTGCTGAAGATCGCACGAGTGCCAGATGCTGCTGGAAACATGTCTCAGTCAGATGAAACAGAAAGAAAACCTTTTGATCTAAAAGAGAAAATCTGTGGAAACTCGGCCTCAAGCTGACCTGAGCTGTGCAACTTGGTGGTGGTAGCTGGGGTGGAAAGAAATTCTAATGCTAAACTACTACTTTTTATAGAATAAACATCTGATGTTTTACACCATTTCTATAAAAATAGACATGCGATATTAAAAAGGTTCCTAAACTTTAAACACCATTGTAGTCTTTACTGTACATGGCCATCTATACAGACGGCTGCAGAAGAGTCAGCTGTTATTATCATGGAGGATACTGCCCCTCAGTGGAAAATGAACATTACTGCAGCCACATCTGGCCGCCATAAAAACAGCCACAACCTGACAGAAACTAAGTGTAACAACATGGAAGACTGACTGTTCACTATTCACTTAATAGCATTCGCTGATTAGATCACACATTTCTGTTCCATATTAGATGGACTGAGTCTCAAACTCTCATTTAAATGATGAAAACTGTTTTATGGTTACAGATTTGAACAAAGCTCCACTGGTAGGTCAGTAACAGTATTTCTGTTCTTACCTCATCCAAAGTCGACATGAAGAAAAGCCTTGATTCCAAAAATGTTGGGACGCTGTGCAAAATGTGAATAAAAACAGAATTCAGATATTTAAAACCTCATCCATCCACATTTTATTCCCAGTAGCAGATCACCAACATCTCAGAGGATGAAACGGAGACGTTTCACCATGAGATGAAAATATAAGCTGAAAGTGAATCTGAAAAAAGTTGGAACATGAGCAACAAAAGGCTGGAAAAGTACCTGGTACAAACCAAAAACACCTGGAGGAGCATTGGACAACTAACCAGGTTAACTGGTAACAGGTCAGTAACATGACTGGTATAAAAGGAGCATTTCAGAGACGCAGAGTCTCTCAGATGGAAAGATGGACAGAGCTTCACCAATCTGAGACAAACTGGATCTAAAACTGGAACAATTTCAGAAAAATGTTCTTCAGACTTTGAAGATCCACCATCTACAGTGTAGAATATCATCAGAAGATTCAGAGAATCAGGAGGAATCTCTGTGTGCAGGGGACAAGGCTGGATGCTGGTGATCTTTCTGCCCTCAAGACATCTCTTTCAGGGAAGGCCTTGCAGATTTCAGCAAGACGATGCTGAACCACATCCTGCATCCATCACAGCAGCATGGCTTCACAGGAGAAGAGTCCGGCTGCTGAACTGGCCTGCCTGCAGTCCAGACCTTTCACCAGTACACAACATCTGGAGCACCATGGAAGCAGAAATCCAGCAACCAAGGTCCAGGACTGTAGAGCAACTAGAATCCTGTATCCATCATAGCAGCATGGCTTCACAGGAGAAGAGTCCGGCAACATAACTCATAAAGATATGGACAGATTTTAATGACATTTCCACGACATATCAGAAATAGAATAAAGGAACAAGTGATTAGATGTTGGGGGTGATCCAGATCACCACCTGGATCCAGGAATTTTAAAGAATTATTTACTACAGGGAGAAAGGGATCATTTTCCCTGTAAAGCTTCTAATTAAACAAATAACACCCACAATCATGACTTGGTGGAGATTTGTCCCCCTTTAATATTTGTTTTATTGTACTTATTTAATATGGTTGTTTTTAGGTTTATTTTGATCCTGTTTGTGAGTCCACTGAGTCAAGCGTACTATCCTGGCCTCCAACCAAACTGAGTCCCGGATTGTACCGAGTCAAGCGAAATATCCTGGTTCCTAACTTAACCGAGTCCTGGATCTTACCTAGTCAAGTGTACTATTCTGGCCCCAGACTAAACCGTGTCCTGGATTGTCCAGAGTCGAGCTTACTATCCTGGTTACCAACTACATCGAGTCCCGGATCATACTGAGTCAAGCGTACTATTCCTGGTTTCCAACTGAACTGAGTCCAGGATCATACCGAGTCAAGCATACTGTCCTGGTTCCTAACTTAACCGAGTCCCGGATCGTCCCCAGTCAAGCGCACTATCCTCGTGCTCAACTAAACCGAGTCTCAGATCTTATCTAGTCAAGCGTATTATCCTGGCCCCCAACTAAACCAGTCCCAGATCATCCCAAATCAAGCGTACTGTCCTGGCCCCTCAACTAAATTCACTACAGGGAAAAAGGGATCATTTCACAACTTCTAATTAAACAAATAACACCCACAATCACGACTTGGTGGAGATCTGCGCTCTTTAATATTTGTTTTATTGTGCTTATTTAATATTGTTGTTTTTAGGTTTATTTTGATCCTGTTTTTGAGTCCATTGGGTCAAGCGTACTATCCTGGCCCCCAACCAAACTGAGTCCCGGATCATACGGAAGAAATCCTGCAACCAAGGTCCAGGAGCCTCATTTATAAACCTGAGCGTAGCAGAGCAAACTACAGGCGGCATCTGCACACACACGTCCTACAGCTGTTTCCCTTTATAAACAAGAAACAACTCTAAAACGTGTGCATGTGAGGGAACGGCTTGCCCCGCCCACATGTCGTCTATAAATGTTCAGATGAACGCCTGTAATGCATATTCATCACATCATTTCCATGATCCTCAGCCCCAGAGATAGGAGAGCCAGCACCAGCTACCCTAGACTCTGCTTCCTCATCGGAAGACGTGTTGGTGGGATTGAAAAGGTCTTCGAAGTATTCCCCCCACCGCCTCACAACGTCCTGAGTCGAGGTCAGCAGCCCCCCATCCCCACTGTACACAGTGTTGACGGAGCACTGCTTTCCCCTCCTGAGCCGCTGGATAGTGGACCAGAATCTCCTCGAAGCTGTCCGGAAGTCATTCTCCATGGCCTCTCCAAACTCCACCCATACCCAAGTTTTTGCCTTAGCGACCGTCGAAGCCGCGCTCCACTTAGCTCGTCGATACCCATCAGCTGCCTCTGGAGTCCCACAGGCCAAAAAGGCCCGATAGGACTCCTTCTTCAGCTTCACTTTATCCCTCACTGCCATTGTCCACCAACGAGTTCGGGGGTTACCGCCACGACAGGTACCGACGACCTTAAGGCCACAGCTGTGGCTGGCCGCCTCGACAATAGAGACACGGAACACAACCCATTCAGACTCAATGTCCCCCGCCTTACCTGGGACATGGTTGAAGCTCTGCCGGAAGTGGGAATTGAAACGCTTTCTGACAGGGGACTCCACCAGACGTTCCCAGCAGACCCACACATATGCTTGGGCCTGCTAGGCCTGACCAGCATCCTCCCCCACCATCTGAGCCAACTCACCACCAGGTGGTGATCAGTTGACAGCTCCACCCCTCTCTTCACCCGAGTGTCCAGAACATGCGGCCACAAGTCCGACGACACGACTACAAAGTCGATTATCGAACTGCGGCCTAGAGTGTCCTGGTGCCAAGTGCACATGTGGACACTCTTATGTCTGAACAAGGTGTTCGTTATGGACAGTTCAAGACGAACACAGAAATCCAACAACAAAACACCACTCGGATTTAGATTAGGGGGGCCCCAGCAGAACGAGGGAGTCCCCGAAGGGAGTGCTCTCCAACACCCCCTCCAAGGACTCCAAAAAGGGTGGGTACTCTGAACTGCTATTTGGTGCATAAGCACACACAACATTCAGGACCTGTCCCCCCCACCCGAAAGGCGGAGGGAGGCCACCCTCCTCGGTGGCAAGGCCCCGGGGATGGCTGAGGTCCGCCCAGAGTTCCTTAAGGCTGTGGATGCTGTGGTTGTCTTGGCTGACACGCCTCTGCAGCGTCACGTGGACATCGTAGACAGTTCCCCTGGACTGGCAGACTGGGGTAGAGGTCCCCCTCTTCAAAAAGGAGGACCGGAGCAACTAGAAACTGGAGATTTAATATGTCATTACTTAAAGACTTAAAATCCTGAGTTTATCAGCTACTTTAAAAGAGAATGGTCCTTATATCTAGAAAACAACGACTTGCCAGAAACTTAAGCGTGTGTTCTATGGGAAGCAGGAAAAGCAGTAATGAGAGGGAAAATGATTTCCTTCTCTTCTCATAAGAAAAAGAAGGAAACTTTGAGAATCTCAGAGTTAGAACCCAGAATTAAATCCTTAGAGGAGCTTACCATGTCCCTCCAGAAGAACACATACTAAATGCTATAAGGAAAGCTAAACTTGAACTTAATGAAATAATAGATAAAAAGACGCAATTCTTGGTGCAAAGACTTCGCTTGGAGAACTTTGAGCATGGCAACAAATCTGGAAAGTTCCTGGCTAATCAGTTAAAAACAAACAAGGAGAAAACAACCATCTCCTCTGTCAGAGATCCAGAAGGAAACATCAGCCACGACCCTGACAAGATAAATAACAGTTTCAAAGAATTCTATAAAACATTATATACATCACAACTAATTACAACAGATGACAATATTGATAAATTTCTTAGTAACATCAATCTTCCACAATTAAAACATGAAAATAAAATGGTCTTGGATTCCCCCCTTTCAGTCGGCGAACTCCATGAAGCTCTCCAGCATATGCCCAACAATAAAGCTCCAGGTCCAGATGGTTACCCAGCAGAATTCTACAAAGAATTCTGGACAATGCTGGCACCCACTTTCTACAATATGATATTAGAAATAAGGGAAAAACAAAAAATACCTTCAAATATGAACCTAGCCAATATTACTCTACTATTAAAACCAGGTAAAGAACCGACACTTCCATCCAGTTACCATCCAATTTCATTAATAAATGTAGATCTCAAAATAATTAGCAAAGCTTTGGCCAGAAGAATAGAAAAAATAACCCCTCTAATAATACATCCTGACCAAACAGGCTTTATTAAAGGTAGACATTCCTTTACTAACATGCATAGATTAATTAACATCATAGATTATTCTACTCTACATAATCTGGAATCCACAGTCATTTCTTTAGACGCAGAAAAAGCGTTTGATCGAGTAAACTGGAAATTTTTATTTGCAACGTTAAACAAATTTGGGTTTGGGTCATCTTTCATAGACTGGATAAAAATATTATATAACAACCCAAATGCATGTGTGAAGACCAATGATCAAACCTCTCCAAGCTTCTGTTTGCAGAGAGGAACCAGACAGCGCTGTCTGCTTTCTCCATCACTCCTTGCTATTTTTATTGAACCCCTAGCTGCTGCCATAAGACAAAATAAAGAGATTAAAGGAATCCATGCCAAAAATATAGAACACAAGATAAGTCTTTATGCTGATGACGTATTACTTTTCCTCCAGAACTCACCGACATCTCTCCCCCAGACAATCACACTTATTAACACATTCTCATCAATATCTGACTACTCTATTAACTGGTCTAAGACTATTATTATGCCCATCAACTGTGACCTACAAAACATACCCAATACTACAATACAGTCTGGAAACATTAGATATCTAGGCATAAACATTTACCCCAGGTTATCAGAAATAACAAAGCTAAATTATGTCCAGCTACTTAAAGCAATAGAGGATGATCTCTCACGGTGGAGGCGCTTACCCATATCACTCATGGGGAGGGTTGCCACAGTTAAAATGATGGTTCTATCTAAAGTAAACTACCTGTTTTCAATGATACCCACTAAACCATCCTCAAGCTGGTTTAAGTCACTGGACTCACATATATCAAAATTTCTATGGAAAAACAAGCCATCGCGTATCAGTCTAAAAACTTTACAACAGACTAAAGATAGACCCAACTTTAATCATGTTTTCTTAGCTAACAAGCTGCAGTATATCTCCAAATGGCTTAAACCTAGCAGTCTGGATGAATCATGGTTAGATGGTTAGCAAGCATTATGTGAGGATCTGGTTATCAAAAATATATAGACTATTATCTAAACTAGAAGACTCAGTCTGTCTTCCAACTTCAAAATGGGAAGGTGACTTTAACTTTAATAAAGATAAATGGTCACAAATATGTTTAAACACCTTTAAAATGACTAAGAAATCAAATATGCAACTGATACAATTCAAAATTCTGCATAGAGCTCATTATACAGGACAAAGGATGTTCAGGATGGGTCTGTCACAATCAAACATCTGCCCACATTGCAATGAAAACACACCTGACAAGTATCTCCATGCCTTGTGGTCGTGCACACCTGTCCGCAGGTTCTGGCTTCAGGTATATGTGGACATGTCAACATGGTTTAAATGTAATATTCCTGCAAACCCCGCACTATGTCTACTAGGTGACTTGGGTGACATTAATATGGCAATTAACTCTTCACACATGATACGCACAGCATTATGCATTGCAAAGAAAACTATCCTTGTGAACTGGAAAAACAAAAATAATCTGTGTATTCAGCAGTTTAGGAATCTCTTAGTTGACCACATCAGTAATGAGACAATGTCTGCCTCCTCAAAGAACTATTTAGCTGAATCTCATTCCCTCTGGTTCCCAGTGCTTAGCTCCATCACTTAGTGTAGGAAAATGGCTGGGAGTGACTGGTGATTGCGGGTTCTTTGTGGTTTCCTGTGGTGCGGGGCCGGGCTGCTTTGCGATGGGGTGGCTCTGGGTCTGGCCCTGTCAGGGGCTGTGGGGGCCAGCGGTTGGAGTCACCTCCTGGCAGAGGCCTGGGTCGGTGGGCGTCGTCCTGGGCCGGGCGGACGGGCTATTCCGGGGCGGGCTGGGCGGGGGTTCTGGGCTCTGGTGCCTGGGGGTGGTCCTCCTCCCTCCTGGGTGGTAGGGTCCGTATGTGCCGGGGGTCTGGGCCTGCCCGGATGTGCTGCCGTGGTGTGGGTTGGTGCATGCCCTGGTGTCTGGTTGCCAGCCTGGGACCCAGGGTATGGCCCCGGGGCAAGAGGGGTGTAGGGGTTTGAAGGAGGGCTGAGTGGGATTCGGGGGATTATAGGGGGAGGTGCCTGCAGTGTGAGATAGGATGCTTGTATGTTGTTTGTGTGTCTATGCTTTGGATGACCTCCTGGGAAGCGGGGGGTGCCTAATGCCACTAGGGGCTCAACATCCAGAGGGAAGTTTGCCTGGTGGAGCGGAGGGGACCATTCAGTGGTCTCCTTGGATGCACCCCATGGCGATTCGCCTCTCAGTTTTAATTGCACCGAGGCACCAAAACACAAGAAACACAACACACAAACAACACCTGGGGAGCATGTCATGTGATGCATGTCGGGCGGGGCCACTTAGGGGCTCGCTGTCCTCTGCACCGCCTGGGGTGTCCCACACGGGGTATGGTGGGTGGGTTATGTGTGACGTGATTGTGTGATGGTGAGTGCTTGTGGGTACGGCACAGGGGAGTGTGTGAGTGTGGGGTTATATTGGGTGCAGATTGGAGTAGGTGGGGGGAGGGGGTCAATGGTGCCCTGGTTCCCAGGGTGTGCGGCTGGAACATCGGGGTGTGTGCTGGCCTACGACTTGGCTGTCTGGGGGGCCTGGTCCTCCTAGGCATGTTGCGGGCCCTCTGCCTTTGGGGGGTGGGGCGGCCGCCTCTTGGCTCCTGGGGCCCTGGGCCCTTCGCTTGGGCTGTCCTGGGTGGCCGCTCCCTGGCGGGGCCGGCAGCTGCCGATCTTGGCCCACTGGGACCTGTGCCCCAAGACCGTGGGGGGCTCTTGCTGGGGCTGCTGCTGAGGGCCCGAGTCTCTGGGCTGCCCTGGTCTGTCTCTGACCTCCGTGGAGGCGAGGTCGCATTTGCACGATCTCACTCACCATTCTTTATCACTGATCACTCCTTATTCCTCATGCTCTGCATGCTGACACAGTCACTGAGTTGTCCAGTGAGTTTTTATACTAAGAAATAATTCTTTTTTTATTTTTCCTGTGAGTCAGTATCTTGTATCTTTCATGATATGTCTTTTTGATTTGGTTATTATTTAAAAACTCTTAATGTGTTTTTAATGTGTTAATATTTTTTTGTGTGTGTTTCTGTTTTTGTTTTTGTAAAAGTTGTAGGAAATTTTCTGATGTGTTCATGTACAGGTGTAACAGTTTGTTGTCTGGTGATGGTGTGGATTGAAGGGTCGTTGCCTTCTGTCTGTGATCTTTTTGTCTCCTTTCTTCTTTCCTTTTTGCTCTTTTTGCTATTTTCCATCTTTTTCTGTCCCCTCCGGTCAGGTCCAGTAACATTACATAGATTCCGTGATTCAAAGTAAATAAATAAATAAATGAATCAGATTATCAAGAGGAGCCTTGCCCATAGGCCTCCCCTTGGCAGAGCAAATTTGTTCAGCACGATACAGCAACCAGATTATCATTTTGCTGCTATGATGCTGGACAGGACAAGTTAAAAAAAAAAAAAAAAAAAAAAAAAGGAGGTCCGGAGCTTGTGCTCCAACTGCAGGGGGATCACACTCCTCAGCCTCCCCGGTAAGGTCTATTCAGGGGTGCTGGAGAGGAGGGTCCGTCAGATAGTCGAACCTTGGATTGAGGAGGAGCAGTGTGGTTTTTGTCCCGGTAGTGGAACAGTGGACCAGCTCTACACCCTCTTCAGGGTCTTTGAGGGGGCATGAGAGTTTGCCCAAGCAATCTACATGTGTTTTGTGGACTTGGAGAAGGCATTCGACCGTGTCCCCCAGGGACTCTTGTGGGGTGTACTCCGGGAGTATGGAGTGCCGGACTCGCTCGTACGAGCTGTCCGGTCCCTGTATGACCGGTGTCGGAGCTTGGTCCGCATTGCTGGCAGTAAATCAGAATCGTTTCCAGTGCGGGTTGGACTCCGCCAAGGCTGCCCTTTGTCACCGATTCTGTTCATAACCTTTATGGACAGAATTTCTAGGTGCAGCCGTGGTGTTGAGGGGATCCAGTTCGGTGGCCTCAGTATTGGGTCTCTTTGCAGATGATGTGGTTCTGTTGGCTTCATCGGGCCGTGATCTTCAACTCTCACTGGAGCGATTTGCAGCCAAGTGGGAAACGGCTGGGCTGGGAATCAACATGTCCAAGACCATGGTCCTCAGCCAGAAAAGGGTGGAGTGCTCTCTCCGGGTCTGCAATAAGGTCCTGCCCCAAGTGGAGGAGTTCTCGGGGCCTTGTTCACAAACAAGGGAAGGATGGAAGACCTAGGATGCGCTGGATGGACTACATCTCTCGGCTGGCCTGGGAATGCCTCAGTATCCCTCCTGATGAGCTGGTGAATGTGGTCGGGGAGAGGGAAGTCTGGGTTTTCCCTGCGACCCAACTTTGGAAGAAAATGGATGAATGGATAGCATTTCCATGATGGCTCGAGAGGGAAAAAGAGGAAAGAAGAGGAATTTTTCGGGGTGTGAGACAGAGATCCTGATGGACCACAGTGGAAAAGGTAAAAATGTTTAATTGGTGGACACGGCGTTGACATCACTGGTGTCAGAAAGGCAGAATAGTGGCAGCAGGTGGAGATGCTGTCATCACAGTGTCAGAAGAGAAGACATGCCAGAGGAGTCGGATCGTATGGATGGATATCTCAGTCGGTAGAACACCCATCTGCCATGAGGGAGATGGAAGTTCGATTCCAACAGGGGTGAACAGTAACAACTTCCATTCCTTAGGCAAGACTGCAGCTCACAGTAGATTGTTGTGGAGAAAAACGTCTGCTAGATTACAGTAATGATGCCGGTAATGTAGTAGTTTGTTTTAATGTCTAAAATAAACATGTACAGATACATCTGAGACTTTTTAGTGTTTTAGTGTTAATAATAATAATAATAATAATAATAATAATAATAATAAACTAGATTTGTTACTGCACTTTTCAAGGCACCCAAAGTGCTTTACATAGTGTATCCATTATTCATCCACTCCTCACTCATACCTGGTGATGGTAAGCTACGTGTGAAGACAGACCCTGACGGAAACGTGGCTGCCAGTCCGCACTTACGGCCCCCCCGACCATCACCGAACATTCATCCACATTCATTCACCAGTGATGCCAACACTGGAGGCAAGGAAGGTTAAGCGTCTTTCCCAAGGACACAATGACAGTTGACTGCGGGAGTGGGAATTGAACCGCCAACCTTCCGGTCATTGGACGACCTGCTCTACCGCCTGAGCCACTGCTGCCCCCATGTTGAATACTAGGGCCCGACCAATTAATCAGCTGGGCTATTAAATCAGTCGATATTAACCCTTTTCAAAATGGCCAATATCAGCTGTTGTTTTGCCGATTAAATGCTGATTTATTCTTAATTTCTCATAAAACATTAAATGATGTTAAGTGTCTGAGTCAT
Organism: Melanotaenia boesemani; assembly: GCF_017639745.1. Classification (NCBI taxonomy): domain Eukaryota; kingdom Metazoa; phylum Chordata; class Actinopteri; order Atheriniformes; family Melanotaeniidae; genus Melanotaenia; species Melanotaenia boesemani. The sequence continues at coordinate 1,334,458 of NC_055689.1, read as the reverse complement.
GCAGAATGGTGTCCTTGTGGTGTTTGTCAACTAGCTCTGCTGGATCTCTGACTAAATGACCAAAGCTACTTTCCACATCTTCTTTTACTGACTGGTAAATGTTGGCAGCAGACTCTCCACCTCATTATGTCCTTGGTTTTATTCTGGACCGTTGGTGTCGCCGATTCTTTGCGTACACATGGGTCAGAGATGCCATGGAGGTAGGAACATTTTCACGCCAAGTTTGGTTTTTATAAACCTCAGAAAGTGTTTGTTCCTATGCTAGCTTTAGAAATAGGGCCACAGGACTGTAGAGCAGCTAGAATCCTGCGTCAGACCTGAATGGCTTCATGAGATTTAGATATCATTGTATCTGGATTTGTGGTCATTACTACATTTATGTGACCCAAATAAAGAGCATATCAAGAGTAAAAAAATAAAAAGAAAATGAGGGGGCTGATAATCAGAAGATCCGCTGACTGGGAGTTGTAGCTGTGTGTGTGTGTGTGTGTGTATTTGTGTGTGTGTGTGTGTGTGTGTGTGTGTGTGTGTGTGTGTGTGTGTGTGTGTGTGTGTGTGTGCTGGTTGCCATAGCAACTGCTCAGTATGTATACATCCTTAAATGCATGTTTCTTTTCACTAAAATGCTTCTCCGTCCACATAAGTTTTTTTTTTATATTATCTTAGAATAAACAAACAAATACATCAGTAAATAAATAAATTGATGCTTGAACACCCATCTACACCTTGGGATTTCCCTCCAGAGATGTTCACTTAATTGGCTATTTGCTCTAAAGGATCTGGTTACTCATGTCACATCCATGTGCTGCATCAGGTGTGAGGCTTGAAGACAGACCCTGAAGTGAGGGGGATACTCAGGAGATGGGGTGAACCTCTCAGATCATTTATTATAGTTCACATTCAATTAAGAATAAAAAGGCTGGCTGTGGTTCTGTGATCAGAAAGCTTCCAGCATTCACATCATGTAAATTGCCCCCTCATATTATATTTATGTGTTTCTGCGTGTTTCTGCCGAGCCAAGACACAGCTGGATGAAATAGGAGGGATGTTTGCTGGTACAGCAGCTTCCTACATCTACCACCTCACTTCTGAGGTGGCTGAAAGGACCAAATAAAGAATGCCTGCCAGTTAATCCCTGCGTCCTCAGCACAGCAGATGTTTTCCCTTTGACCTGCACAAAAGGTCTCTGTTTTTGTTAGCAGACCTGTCCATTCCTTGGCGGTCACAGGTCACGCTGGTCTCAGGGTGAAGCTGCCACTGCAAGTCCAAACATCTGACGTCCACCAGAGCGTGACAACAGCGCTGCCCCTCTGAAAAGAAACCATGGACGCCTCAGGATGAAGTCCTACTTCCCATATGCTGATGCAGTTGAGAGAACAGGGGTAACACGCTGAGGATGGATTTGAGGGGTTGCTCAGGCAGATGTCAGAACATTTAAAAGTTAACTTTAAGAGTTGAAATGTTAACTGAATCAATAAGTTTGTGATTCATGTTTGGGCCTGAACAGAAATGCCACCAGATGGAGTTTAATGATTGGTCCTGCAGCATTTATTTAAAGGAAGGCTGACAGCATGAAGGCTCAGAGAAATGAAGAAACATATTACAGAACTTCTGTTTTATATACGGGTGTTCTGTAAAAGATGCCGGTTGTCACTGCTGGGCATCTGCAGCTAAAAGCAGTTCTTAGATTCACTCAGTTTGACAAATACCAGCTCACATCCTGTTTCCAACCAGACGTGGTCACCCCTGTAAACAGTGTTGGGAGTAACATGTTACAGTGACGATATTACTTTTTTGGGTAACGAAGTAAAGTAGTGCGTTACACTTAAAATATCAGTAATGAAATGACTTTACTGGACTACAGTAACATATTTTTCTGCGTTACTTGAGCTGTAATTGCCTATGTGTAAAGACCAAGATCTGTTTTAAGTGGTACGTGCATGCTGCTGCCTGTGTGTGTGCTTGCCTGGGCCCGTTGCCATAGAGATCGATTTGCATGATGTAGCTGATTGTGCTCCAAATAAAGAGAAAGAAAAATTAAGCTGGAGAGTCGGAGATACAGGCTTTTGGTCAGTGGCAATATTCACATTATTTTCATTTCAGTCCAGTTTCAGTCCAAACTTGTGGCCGGTAAGACAGAAATTAACAAGCTAGTTGCAGGTTCATTGTAGGAGACATGTTCCCCCTGTCGACTATTGAATCGCCCAGGTTTAGAAAAATACTAGATAAAATGGTGATGAGACAGGTGGCCATTTTCCCCCACAAACAGGGATGTTGTTCTTGTGGTTTTAAAGCATTTAAAGCATTTTATGGTTGTGGTTTCTTCATTCTGTCAGACATCTCTCGCCACATTGCATTTCTTCTTTGCTGAAACAGATCAAACCTTGATGAAATTAGAAATCTCTTTTCTATCAAAGACAAATAAAACAAAGGAAGCAGCCAACGACAGGTACAACAGTATCCCACTGCAGCCCTGAAACTATACTTAGGCTGTATTCCCACCAGGATGGTCTGACTCAGGACAATCCAGGATTCAGTTTAGTTGGGAAACAGGATAGTACGCTTGACTCGGTACGATCTTGGACTCGGTTTAGTTGTAACCAGGATAGTACGCTTGACTCTGGACATTCGAGGTCTTGATTTAGTTGGGGGCCAGGACAGTACGCTTGACTCAGTATGATTTGGGACTCGATGTAGTTGGTAACCAGGATAATAAGCTTGACTCGATACTATCTGGGACTCGGTTTAGTCTGGGGCCAGAATAGTACGCTTGACTCGGTATGATCCGGGACTCAGCTTAGTTGGGCACCAGGATATTGCGCTTGACTCTGGATGATCTGGGACTCGGTTTAGTCTGGGGCCAGAAAAGTACGCTTGACTAAGTAAGATCCAGGACTAGGTTAAGTTAGTAATCAGGGTTTTTCACTTGACTCGGTACAATCCGGGACTCAGTGTAGTTGGAGGCAAGGATAGTACACTTGACTCTGTACGATCCGGAACCCAGTTTAATTGAGGGCCAGAATACTATGCTTGACTCGGTACGATCCAGGACTCAGTTTGGTTGGGGGCCAGGATAGTACGCTTCTAGTTGCTCTACAGTCCTGGACCTTGGTTGCTGGATTTCTGCTTCCATGATGCTCCAGATGTTGTGTACTGGTGAAAGGTCTGGACTGCAGGCAGGCCAGTTCAGCAGCCAGACTCTTCTCCTGTGAAGCAATGCTGCTGTGATGGATGCAGGATGTGGTTCAGCATCGTCTTGCTGAAATCTGCAAGGCCTTCCCTGAAAGAGACGTTGTCTGGATGGGAGCAGATGTTGCTCTAAAACCTCCATGTACTTTGCAGCATTGATGGAGCTTCACAGATGTGGAAGCATAGGCACTAATGCAGCCCCATCCCATCGAAGATGCAGGCTGTTCACCCAGGGGTGCTTCTAGAGATTTTAGGACCTATAAAAAAAAAACTGAAGTGGGCACCCCCCTGAAAATTTTGATACTGTAATACATAAAATGAGCTATTTTAATGATATTTTGACCATCATACCTATATTTGTGAAAAGAAAAATATGACAGGCTACTTGGTAGGGGAAGGACTAAAAATACAATTAAGTTAATTTAGATTCAATTATTTGCTGCAAGACAGATACTTTATATTTAAAAACCCATCTATCTTTTTTTTAAATACTTAAACAATGAGTTATCTCAAGCTCAATTACTTAAAATACAAAACTTAAATACAGAATAACCTCTTCCATGAAAATGAAATGCATTTATAATCTGTGGAGAAACAAATCTAATCTAATCTAAAACATCAAAAACAAAATGGCCACTCGTTTTTCTTATTTATTGTACTGTGAGCGTTATCATTGAACATTACTGAACAAGAGACAACAAAAAATTAATTAATAAAAATAAATAAAATCAGAAGTAAATGGTAAAATAAATTAGGTAGGCTCAGAAACAAAAAATAGCAGGACCTCACATGGTTTATTGTATTATATGTATTATATTATAACTGAATGTAATAGTCACAAGCAAACCACTGTGGAGATTTACAACTAAACAATGGCTGGGAGCTGTCTTTAAAATTAAATAATCACATTTTAAAAGGTAGAAATTTATCTTTTTCACCAAGAGCCAAACGTGGAACTTTCTCCCTGCAAGATCACTTATCAAGTCTTGAAGTATGTCCAATCATGCAATGTCATGTGTAATAGCATCACAATCAGGGGTGGACTGGCCATCTGGCATACCAAGGCATCATTCAGGTGGGCCGTTGACCCACAAATTGGCTACAGAGGGCTAGCAGTGTGTTGCCAGCATTGACTCATGTTATTTGTCTATGTTTCTCATTGTCAGTCAATCATGGGCTGACAGGTTCAGATAGCCCTGACAGTCCTGTCAATTACAACACAAACCAGGGTGGATGGGACCTCATGGCATGGGCTGGAGTCGCTGGATGGGCTGCTGCTGAGCTGAAAATGGAGAAGCTATGAAACGCTCGGGTGACGCTGAAAAACTGCGACTTAAAAAGGTGAAGTCTCTGGAGGTGAAAGCTGCTAATTGTTCAAAACTGACAGACTTGTTTGGTGCCGGTCACCACCCAGCAGGTGCTGCTGCACCGGGAAACGAGTGAGTGGAGACAAACATGGTAAATAACGTTAGCCTGGGAATGGCTAGGCTACATGTCCAGGACAAAGTAGAAAATCTTTTTTACATTAAATGTGATTTGACTTAAATAACTGAATATTTGTGACAACATATTTGCCCAGAGTTGATGGGTTGTGACTGTTGGTAGTTGTGGTATCTTTTTTTAAAATTGTGATATTATGGGTTATTATTGTTAGATGGTTTAGCTAAGCTAGCTAACAGCTGCTAACGTCAGCGGTCTCTTGTTGCCATACCAACGGAACACATTGTCATTGACTAATGAGCTGTAAATAGAGATGCAGAATCAAGCTGTCTTGTAAATACAGATGAGATACTGAGAATTTTATCACAAAATACAAGTACACCTACAGGAAATAATTAATTTAATTTGTAATATTTGCCATTGAATTTATTGTAATATTTCAATTCATTTATTGTTTACTGAGGTGATAGGTATAATTTGTGTGTAACTATAATTTCTGTTTAAATGTGTTACTTTTACTATAGTTTTCAAATGGCTGTGTATAGTGCTGTCTTTTCAGCAGATTGTCACAAAGATCTGACTTTTTTGCATTGCAAAACACTAGTGAGTGCCTTAATGAAGAAATATTTAATATTATTGCTATTATCACACATCACACATTATGAATATAGTACTTCCATATTTGTCATTTTAATGATGCTTTTCAGAAGTTTTATTGTGCTTATGTGTTGATCCTTAATGGTGTGATCATCCATCCATCCATCCATCTTCTTTCGCTTATCCGGAGTCGGGTTGCAGGGGCAGCTGCCTAAGCAGGAAAACCCAGACTTCCCTCTCCCCGGCTACATTCACCAGCTCATCTGGAGGGATCCTGAAGCGTTCCCTGGCCAGCCGAGAGATGTAGTCTGGCCAGCGTGTCCTGGGTCTTCCCCGGGGCCTCTTTCCGGTGGGACTTGCTCGGAACACCTCACCAGGGAGGCATCCAGGAGGCATCCTAACCAGATGCCTGAGTCACCTCATCTGGCTCCTCTCGATGTGGAGGAGCAACGACTCTACTCGGAGCCCCTCCCAGATCACCGAGCTTCTCACCCTACCTCTAAGGGAGAGCCCGGCCACCCTGCAGAGAAAACTCATTTTGGCCGCTATTTGCGATTTTATTCTTTCCGTCACTACCCACAGTTCATGGCCATAGGTGAGGGTAGGAACGTAGATCGACCGGTAAATCAAGAGCTTTGCCATTTGGCTCAGCTCCTTCTTCACCACGACAGACCAATGCAAAGTCCACATCACTGCAGATGCCGCACCGATCTGTCTGTCGATCTCCCGCTCCATCCTTCCCTCACTCGTGAACAAGACCCCGAGATACGTGAACTCCTCCACTTGGGGCAGGACCCTATTGCAGACCCGGAGAGAGCACTCCACCCTTTTCCGGCTGAGGACCATGGTCTCGGATTTGGAGGTGCTGATTCTCATCACAGCAACTTCACACTCGGCTGCGAATCGTTCCAGTGAGAGCTGAAGATCACGGCCCAACGAAGCCAACAGAGCCACATCATCTGCAGAGACCAATCCTGAGGCCACCAAACCGGATTCCCTCAACACCTCGGCTGCACCTAGAAATTCTGTCCATAAAAGTTTTAAATAGAATCAGTGACAAAGGGCAGCCTTGGCGGATTCCAACCCACAGTGGAAACGATTCAGATTTACTGCCGGCAATGTGTACCAAGCTCTAACACCGGCACTCCATACTCCCGGAGTACCCCCCACAAGAGTCCCTCGGGGACACGGTTGAATGTCTTCTCCAAGTCCACAAAGCACATGTAGATTGCTTGGGCAAACTCTCATGCCCCCTCAAAGACCCTGAAGAGGGTGTAGAGCTGGTCCACTGTTCCACGACCGGGACAAAAACCACACTGCTCCTCCTCAATCCGAGGTTCGACTATCTGACGGACCCTCCTCTCCAGCACCCCTGAATAGACCTTGCCAGGGAGGCTGAGGAGTGTTATCCCCCTGTAGTTGGAGCACACCCTCCGGTCCCCGTTTTTGAAGAGGGGGACAACCACCCCAGTCTGCCAGTCCAGGGGAACAGCCCTACAGCATCCAGAGCCTTAAGGAACTCTGGGCGGACCTCATCCACCCCCGGGACCTTGCCACAGAGGAGCTTTTTAACCACCTCAGTGACCTCAGCCCCAGAGATAGGAGAGCCAGCACCAGCTACCCCAGACTCTGGTTCCTCATCGGAAGACGTTTTGGTGGGATTGAGAAGGTCTTCGAAGTATTCCCTCCACTGCCTCACAAAGTCCCGAGTCGAGGTCAGCAGCCCCCCATCCCCACTGTACACAGTCTTGACGGAGCACCGCTTTCCCCTCCTGAGCCACTGGATAGTGGACCAGAATCTCCTCAAAGCCGTCTGGAAGTCATTCTCCATGGCCTCTCAAACTTCTCCCATACCCAAGTTTTTGCCTTAGCGACCGCCGAAACCGCGCTCCATTTAGCTCGCCGATACCCATCAGCTGCCTCTGGAGTCCCACAGGCCAAAAAGGTCCGATAGGATTCCTTCTTCAGCTTGACGGCATCCCTCACTGCTGGTGTTCACCAACGAGTTCGGGGGTTACAGCCACGACAGGCACCGACGACCTTACGGCCACAGCTGCGGCTGGCCGCCTCGACAATAGAGGCACGGAACACAACCCATTCAGACTCAATGTCCCCCGCCTTACCTGGGACATGGTTGAAGCTCTGCCGGAAGTGGGAATTGAAACGCTTTCTGACAGGGGACTCCACCAGACGTTCCCAGCAGACCCACACATATGCTTGGGCCTGCTAGGCCTGACCAGCATCCTCCCCCACCATCTGAGCCAACTCACCACCAGGTGGTGATCAGCTCCACCCCTCTCTTCACCCGAGTGTCCAGAACATGCGGCCACAAGTCCGACGACACGACTACAAAGTCGATTATCGAACTGCGGCCTAGAGGGTCCTGGTGCCAAGTGCACGTGTGGGCACTCTTATGTCTGAACAAGGTGTTTGTTATGGACAATCCACGACGAGCACAGAAGGCCTGACTTCAGAGGGGGGCCCTGGTGACCCACCCTGCTCCTTGTTTTCTTCTCATCATTGGGGTGATTTGAGCCCCACTTCATCTGGTCCCTCCCCTAGACACCTGTTTGCCATGGGTGACCCTACCAGGGGCATGAGCCCCCGACAACATAGCCGCTAGGATCTTCAGGACGCACCACTGTTACAATTTGGTATGTTTCTCATGCATTTTTTCATGTTATATAAATTCATGCTTCATAATTAGATTTTTTTTTTAAGTTTTAAAAGAAACGTACATGTAAAACATTTTCAACATGCAGGACAGAGGAAAACATTTTCTTTAGTTTTCAGAATGAATGTATCTAAGACCCTCTCAGGTTGACCACTGGACATGTGAGTGTCATGACTGAAGCGAGGACCCAAGAAAGAGAGTAAACAACAGGAATGCAGTGAGTACTTTATTGCGTAATGAAAGATGACAGGTAGGATGGGTTCCGTGTTGGACGAGGAGGGGAGTGGGCAGACAGAATCCTCAGGAGGCAGCTGTGGTTTCCGGGCAGGGTACTTCAGAGAGAGCACAGGAGCGTTAGACACAAGCAAATGACTTTAGACATAAATGTGTTTGCAGCCGGTATACCACAAGATGTAGCAACAATCCAGCAAAGACTGAAGATCAGCCTGGAGCTTATATGCAGGTGGAGTGATTCCTTCCAGCTGCGCAGCCTTAATCACCAGATCCGCCTCTCGTCCATACAAGGGAAGGAGGGAGGAGGAAGCACCATGACAGTGAGAGCCTGAGTTGTTCCCCCTCTGTCCATTTTCAAGGACTTGCTCTCTTACTACCTTCACCACTTTTTGGCTACTGGGACGTCTCTGATTTGGTGAGTATGTCATGTGTCTTATAATGTCATATGAATTCATACTTTATTTGTGATGATGACTTAAGAATGTTTCCATGTCTCTTTTGGGTTCATCACCTGATATATGAGAGCCTAAGGAGTTGTTTCCGCTCTGTCCTTTTTTGAGGACGTGCTTTGTCTCCTCCATCATTCACTGAGCCACTTAGTTCATGTGATGAGAGGAATGCAATATGTGTATGTTTAAAGGTTTATGTGAAGAAACGTACTATATGTGTGATAAAATGACAATTGTTAATTTATAAATGTCTCTTTATATTCTCTGCTACCATCATCTCCTGTCAAACAGGTTTTCCTGACCTGCTAGAAGTTCTTCTATGATGCTTGAAAAAGAGAGAGAAGGCTTCGTCTTGACTTTGTGAGTTTATTATGCAACTTGTTTTGTCTCCAACTGAAACAAAAGGTTTGATTTAGGGGTGTCCTGATACAACTTTTTCACTTCTGATACAATACCAATATCACAGCCTTCAGTATTGATTGATACTGATATCAGTCTGATACAATATCAGCACAAATCATACACACTTTTACCCATTTTGTAGTGTTGAATGTGTGAAAGGCTTCACACATGAAGTGATCATTTGATCAAGTGATGTTACTCAAACAGAAACAATAGTCAGCAACAGTCAGCATGAGGAAAAAACGGAGCAATTTATTATTAACTGGGCGCTACTGGAAGGAATGGCTGGACCAGAATCCAGAGTGGAATCGACCGATTATATCTGAGATTTTTAATGCAGTCCGATATAATCCAATACTGTTTTTTTTTGGCAGAAATCGGACCTATTTCCAATATCGTATCGGGACGACCCTAGTTTGATTATATTAATTTCCTGGTTGAAGATTTTCATATTGATGATTTTAATTTCAAACATCTGCATATCTTTTAAGTTGAATTAGCGGTTATATGGGTAGGCCTTAGGGCTGTTTTGAGACTTAAGTCATCCTTCATGACAGACAAATTTGTTCACTAAGTGTCACTACATCACAAAATGGCTGCATGGCTACATATACTTGTCAGTACACAGCTACTGAGAACAAGTTCTGTTTGCTGTTTCTTGCAGGTGATGAATTTGGTGAGGAGTAGAGCTGGCTGGCTACAGACGAGGAAGCAGGGCAATATATGTGCACATACACGTATGAGAATGCATTTCTACTCAGACCTGTAATTCATGTCTTAGACGCTTTCACACAGCTATAGATTTTTTGTTCTTTCAATTCTCTGTTTATGGTTTCATAATGACTGAGTCACCGGGCATTTTCAAGTGGGGAGGGGAGGGGGGGTCTGGCAGCATCTGCTTCGGCTGCTCTTGTGTCTGTTCGAACATGCGTGATGTTTTTTAGCAGGTTGCTAATTGTTTGCCTGCATTGATTATTTGACTAAAACAGTGAAATTAATAAAATCCAGAGTTTTCTTCAGGAATATGAGCTAATATGGGAGCAAAGTGAGCTAGCTTATATGGACAAAGTTTAGAAGAGACAACAAGCTGATGTTCCACAAGTTTCCATCAGAAGAACTAACCGACCACCTCGCCTCTGAAAGAACTGGGTGACGTACTGTCCACCTGTGACGGATGGACCCCTCGGAGACAAAGGTAGGTTAACATAACTTTATTTACAAGGGAGAATGAGTGTCATCTTACATAGGCAGGCAGTGGGAGGGCTGGCTGAAGATCCACGGGGCAACAACAGGAGAGGAGCTGGGTCCATGCAGGGATGGTCAAGGTCCGACAAGGAGTGAAGGTGGCGATAGGGTATATAGGAGCAGATGGGAGACAGGTGTGACTGATCAGGGATCTGGGGAGTAATTGGCTAAAGGGCAGGACTGGAGTGAATGTGGCAAGGTGAGATGATAAGAATTGGATGTGGTGGCTGGGGTGCCTGGCTAGACCAGGTGAGGGCGTGACACCACCCCTCTGTTCTCTGTCCAGTCTCAACTTTTTTTTTTTTTTTTAAACTTCCTGATTTTTGAGGCATCCTGCCGTCTTACCATCCGCTCGCTGTCTGTAGCACTGGTGGAGCAGCTGATGGAGCAGCTGATGGAGCAGGTGGACTGAACCATTTAAGGGAAATATAGGGGGGTGGGGGTGGGGGGGTGTTTGGAACTGTTTCCAAAACAAAGAAACTTAGTGATACCAATGCATTGTAACTGTCAGTCATGGACCCCTAGAATCCTTCTCCTTTATCCCCCCCTTTTCGGCGCCCCAGTGTTCACCTGTCCACTGATAACAAGCTGGATGCTCCCTCTTCTCTTTAGTCTGCAGGACACGCCGTCCATGCTTTCCACAAACTAGTTCATATCTTCATCCAGGTTTCCACTTTGCCTCAGACCATTTTAAATGAGCTTTGGTCCAGAGAAGATGGAAGAAGATTCTGGATCCTGTTCACATCTGGCTTCTTCTCTGCATGATGGAGCTTTAACCTGCATTTGTGGGTTTCAGGGTGAACTGTGTTCACAGACAGTGGTTTCTGGAAGTCTTCCTTAGTCCATGCAGTGGTTTCCAGTAGAGAATCATGTGAGATTGGTGATTCTGTCCATCTTTCCATCTGAGAGACTCTGCCTCTCTGAAATGCTCCTTTTATACCCAGTCATGTTACTGACCTGTTGCCAGGTAACCTGGTTAGTTGTCAAATGCTCCTCCAGGCGTACTTTTCAGCTCATATTTTCATCACATGGTGAAATGTCTCCGTTTCATCCTCTGAGATGTTGGTTATCTGCTACTGGCATAAAATATGGATGGATGGGGTTGATAAATCTAATCTTTATTTACATTTTACACAGTATCCCAACATTTTTGGAGTTGGTTTTGTGATTAAAAATCCTAACTTATATAACCAAGCTTTAAAATGCTCTCTAATCTGCAATATTAGGCTATGTCCACATGGCACTGAAGCCAGTTCAGGTGTGAAAATAGTGTGAAAACTAGGAGAAAGGCTTCAACATCTGCACAACACCGCTTTAGTACATAGTACAGGCTGTGGGGGCGCTAGAGAGTAACACTCCAAAGCTAGAGCAGAACGATGCATGTGCAGATAAAGACTCACTGCGTGTTGCAGGAAGTTTACATTGAAAGCAGAGAAGAAAAGATGGCTGAGGATTCATGAAGCAAGAGAAACATTTATTTGGACTAATGAAGTTGAGCTTCTTAAAAAAAACTCTGGACTACAAAGCATAAAAAACTTGAGGAAGGTGGATTGGGAATCGACATGTTCGTCACATTGACGTCATATCCTCGAGTTGTGTGGCTTTGCTGTCCACACAGTACCGCAGACGGTAGAGGACTCAAACCGATCCACTCTGGTACCTGGTTTCAGACATGGCCGGTTTGGAGGCTCATCCCTGCTTATTGGGGATGAAAGGGTGGTTTGCTAAAATACTTTTGCGGTTTTGCTGCAATCTGGCGTCGTGGGGATGGGCCCTTAAACATTTGTAATACCTATTCAAAGAAGGAGAAAATTAACTGTTTTTTAGACAATTAACTGTCCTTTAGATAAAAACTATTGATTAATGGCCCTGTGGACTCCCCATCTACACACAAACACATCCTCCTTTACAACCAGCATTTATTTGACCGGCCTAATTTTTCTCAACACAAGCACCAACAATAAGCAGCACAGAGGCCTCATTAAAGAGACTTTCCTTCCAGTTAGCACACATACAGCCCTCGGATGACCCATTAGTTGTATAATGTCTGGGACAATGCTTCCCTGTCACACACATTCCCATTGTGCTCTCCAGAGTTAAAGCTGGGTTTAGATTTAGGATTGCTGTAAAAGCGTGTGTGTGGGGGAGGTGGTTCAAATCCCCAACTGTGCCCCAGATAAGACAACAAGTTGCATATAGCATCACTTTCATCTGTTCATATCTGCAACACCCCCCCACCCAAGCCCAAGTAGCCACACATTCACCAGCAGATTCATCACTTATCATTAAAAGAGATTAGAGTGGGTTTGTTGTGTGTCTTCTCCTCCCTTTATCTGCAGCTGACCCTGTGTCTTTAAGCAAGGCAGCGGTGTGAATGTCAGTTTGACCTCTTGGGTTAAACTCGAACACAAATCACCATGTGCTCCACAAAGAGGTGAAACAGACGGCCTCAGAGACCATGCCCACAACACAGTAAAAATCTAAAGTGGTCTAATCCAAGGCCGATGCAGGAGGGCAGCGGGGAGCTGGGAACCAACATAAATACTGTACCCGTCTTCTTGCTTTCAGCACTATATGTATTGTTGTTTATTGTTATTTGCAACCTCCTTTTATAATTGTTCATTTTGAAGCTTTATTATTTTTAATTATTTGTTTGTTTTTGCCCTGTTATGCATTTAATTAAAAGTTGCAGATGCTGACAACAGCTACGCCGTAACCGACCGCACGCAGACACTGCGCGACAGCTACGCTGTAAATGACTGCATGCAGACGCCGACGACAGCTGTGCCGTAGCCGATCCTATGCAGATGCTGATGCCGACAACAGCTGCGCTGTCACCGACCTCATGCAGACGCTGCGTGACAGCTATGCCATAGCTGATCACACACAGAGAGCGATGACAGCTACACTGTAACCGACCTCACTCAGACACAGCACGACAGCTTCGCCAAAATAAATCCATCAATAGACAGAAAAATGTAAACCAGTTTTTTTTTCTCTATAGCATTCAAGAAGTGCATGTAGACAGATCTGATTAAATGATAAGAACTACCTGATCACTCCCTGAAATCTGATTTCGTGGTCATGTAAATGGGCTGGACATTGCAGTTTGTGGTATGTATTGATTGGAAACCCCTAACCCACTAAGATCTGCCTTATCTTGGCCACCCCAATAAAAATTTCCTGGATACACCCCTGGACTGATACCAAGTTTGCACACAAGCATGCACATTAATTAGATTGTTATGAGCAGAAAACATTCAGAAACTAAATGTAATCCCTGAAAGACAAGGGCCAAGACAAGAGATGAGAGGCGTGTGTGCTGCAGGGCTTCAGGGTGATCTGGTATTTAAGGGGTGGTTTCTGAGGCCTTTGGGGTCATGCTCTCTGCATCTCTGAAGATATACATCCTCCACATTCTTCAGCCGTGTGTGTTTGTGTGCAGGCTGCCTCACACAGTCCATTCTCTTTGCTCTTTGACTCTGATGGCCATATAAGGCAGCCAGCACCATGGTAACCACCGGGCTTGAATAGCAGTGTCAAATCCCTGGGAGCACTCACACAAACACAGACGTGCCCCCTCCCCCTCTGCATGCAGACGCTCCTGCTTCCTCCCTCTTTTTGCTGGATTTCTCACTCTCAGCAACATTCATATGCTGGCGGGAGGAAAACACACAGGAGAATAAAGAGGGGCGAAAAGGGGGGAAATAGAAAAATCCTGCCTATGTTGGGCTTGGGGACTTCCTCGAGTCATAATCTGATTTGTGGCATCTCTTCCACCCCCTCCTCCCGTCTGCCTGAGCCGGAGGGAAAGGCTCAAGAAGCACGCAGGGCAAGGCCGCGAGTCATTAGTTCTTGGTGGGCAAGCACTGACAAAGGACGGGGGGAGAAGCTGCAGGAGCCGCTGTTTTCATTTATTTATTTGTTTGTGTCCTTCTTTGTGTGTTTGGGGAAGGAAGCAGCGCACAGGACACCGCCACCACCGGGCATCTCCTTGTGTTGAGGTGGTGTGTTGTGGAAGAAGAGAGGGCAGTCCGCATCGGCTCCGTCAGCCGACATTGCAGCATCTGCGGCTGGCGGCGCCTCAAAACAGCCGGTGGAAAAAGTACGCGATGTTGCGTGGAAGTTAGCTTGTTTGGAAAATGTTCACAGCCGGTCAAAATGCTGCTGCTGGTAAGCGGAACACCAGAGAAAAGGTGAGCAGTGCCTCGCTGAATGGACCGGAGATCTAAAGCCAAACAAGGGGCTCCTTCTCCGGCGAGGCAAGCCACAGACGCGGCGTGTTGTTGCCGTTTACTCCGAGGTGAGCTCGGTATCTTTTACCGGAGGTCTTACATTAATTATAACCGCCAAGATAATAAATAAATAAATCCGTGTGAGGGGTACTTTAAGAGGAGGGGGTTAAATCCTCTCCAGGCATGTGCCAAGGCGAGCTAAACAGAGGTCCTTTTTCAGCCATTACTGTTGCTACAGAGACGGAGCTGCGCGCGTGACACAAACAGCGAAATATGAAGCTGTACGTTGAAAATTGTTAAGCTTGTGTCGTTTTCCTTTAAATCTTTGCCTTTTCTACTGTCGGGCAGTATATTTGACTCATTGTCTCCCGTTAAAGACTCTCCGGCTGAAGCGGGGACGTTGGACTGGCAGCTCACGCGCAGGCTTCTCTTCGCCCGTCGCGAGCTCCAGAGGACCAGAGTTTGATATAAGCGGAAAAAGGCAGAAAGTTGTCCCAGAGAAACTGTTTTCAGGTCACCGTGGACTGGACTAAAGTTTTCGCGTGTTTTCTTATTAAACCTTATTTAGCTCGAGGACCCCCACCTACATACGCGTGTTATTATCTGGCTGAACATGATTTATAAATGAGAGCACAGTCCCGCTGAAAACTCCGAATCTGGCAGAAACTCGCCGCTTTTTATTTTCTTCTTCTCTTCCTGCTACCTTGACAGCAACCGGAGTTGCTCGTCCGTTTTCTCCTGCTGTGGTTCGGTAACCAAGCGATGGCCATGGTGAGTGGGGGCTGGGGAGATCCCAATGGAGGTACTAACGGGTTGGGGGAAAAGGGCTACCTGAGGGGGGAGGAGGAAGACGGCTCTCCTCAGGCGGTGGGCAGCGACATGGAGGCCGGGGACGAGGACAAGGCCTGCGTGGTGGACTGCGTGGTGTGCGGGGACAAGTCCAGCGGTAAACACTACGGCGTGTTCACCTGTGAAGGCTGCAAGAGCTTCTTCAAGAGGAGCGTCAGACGGAACCTGAGCTACACGTGCAGGTGCGCGAGGCATTCTGGGAGTTGTTTGTTTTGGTTGTTCCTGAGGTTCATTCAGGACTCTGCTGGCTGAAGTAGAGAAGTACGAGAGTGCTGCGTTTAAAGATGATCTCTCTGTCATAAAACAGGCTAGAGGAAAATATTGAGTTAATAAATATGAGGCTTCGACAAACAGGAAGATATATATGAAAAAATATAATGAACGTGTCATTGAATTAAAAATAGACAAATAATGATGATGAAAGTAGGAAAAATATTTAAAAAAAAAAACTAAACAACCCCCCTCCCATAACTGTCTACGTTGTGGAAAATATTACAAATTTGGTATGCATGATAGTATCAGCACAATATGGATATGAGCTTCAACATTAAGTCTGGGATATCGACCATTCCACTGATGCGATAACCAGGTGCAGGGAGAACATGGCCCAGGTCTGTTTTCTAGGATAGGGTGCACGTATGTTACTTGTTTTGTCCTGATTTAATTTGACATTTGATTTCTTATTTACACACTGAGCAAGCATCACATCATCACTGGGTCTGCGTTTCCAGCAGGCCAACACGCAGATGTCTGCAGATGAATATGCATTTCACTTCCACAGCACAGGAAGCTGCAGTTTGGTCTGGGGGGCGGTATCGCCAGTCAGCCAAATGAGTTGTAAAATATCCACATGTCAGATATCGGAGGAGCATAATCTAATAAAACTAGATTAGAGTACAATAAAAATATGATTAAATATGAAAAATATTTAATACAATTAATAAAAAAAACAGAAAACAAGCCTCCAAAAAGAAAAACAACAATGTTGAATGTAGGGAAAATGATGGATAAAAATGACTAAATATTAAACTAAACTAAATTAAAAAGGGATTCATGTGGAAGCCCTTCGATGCAGTTTCATGGCCAGTTTCCTTCCCATGAGTCAGAGAGAGAAGAGATGACCCAAATTATTCATAAATAAAAATCATGGCTCCGAGTTTCCTTTATTAAAAGATGAAAAATCCTCAGATGAGATTTAAAACAAGCTAACGGTGTCGTTTAGAACAACACCAAAAATCCAGTAAACCAGATCAGGTTTGAGTGAAGCCGGCATCACCCCGACACGTCACTGAGAAGAGGAGAATAAATGCGATGATCCAGCTGTTCGAGCATCTTCAGGTCAGCTGTAACATGTAGGTCGTACGTTGTCATATTCCAGCCCCCCAGTCTTCAGGGTTACTTTCATTATGTGTCAGCCCCGTGTAACGATGACCAGATGAGTTTACTGTGTTTCATAAAGATACTTTTAATAACTTCAGCAGTTTTCGAGCTGAATGAGACCAGCGTCAGCTCTTTACGCTCCGTAAAGTTGCTTTTATGCCACATGATGGAAAAGCTGGTTTTATCCTGCAGTCGTAATAATCAGTAACAGGAAACCTCGGATCAGACTGCAGACGCCAAGTGAATCTTTGTGCATATTAAAATGTTCCACTTGGAAATAATGCTGCCATCTCGTACAAAGTGGTTCTGCATCTGTAATGAGGTGGGTATGTTTGGGCTTATCTGTTGGAAAAGCAGGCTGGTGAAGGTAAGATGAGCACGTCGGGCAGCAACAGATCTCACAGGAACCTCAGGAAGTCAGCATGAAGGTGGTGCTGCAGGAGCAGGACGACAGTGAATCATATTTCCCACATATGCATATGTTCCCATTCTCAGGTCGAACCGAGAGTGTCAGATCGATCAGCACCACAGGAACCAGTGCCAGTACTGCCGCCTGAAGAAGTGTTTCCGTGTCGGCATGCGCAAAGAAGGTATCTGTCTGCTTGTTGGCTGGGGAATTATTTACAGGACTTTCTGTTCCCTCCATCAGCTGCCATTAGAAAAGAAGAAAATCAATCTTGGTCTGGTGGTAATTGGCCTTCCATATTATCAGGCTTCTTCAGCTCCAGGGTGCAGAGAAGACACCACAGCTGACTGCCTGCACCCCATCATGGCTGAGCTCGCCATGCGTGTCGGCTCAATGCTGCCATCTAAGTGGCTTAATCTAGTTCCTGCGTAAGAGTGGCTGAGAGGATACCAGGCTAAGACATCTATGTCCCACTGCCTTAAGCCTTTGCTTGGAGCTGCAGCAACCCTCTGGATTTAGCTGACTCCATCCGGAAGAATCCAATATGGAGATTCAGGTTAAGTGGTGGAGATCAAGCAGCTGTCACTCAGACAGAAGCAGCAGATAAATGCATGCTTACAGGATTTCTGCAGTCCTCCATCAATTTAGCAACAATATGTTTTCACAGCAGGTGGAAGTGGGAAACTCATCCTCTCTGAGTGTTTACGTTGTCTTTTCCTCCTGATCACAGTTCTTAAAGGAGGCTGACATAGTGCCCCCGTTGCTGTAGCGTCTCCCCAGGCGGTCAGAGGCCAGCCAATCAGCAGCCTCCTGAGGATGCTGCAGCTTGCTGGAACGAGCTCAATGTATCCAAGTCCCAAAATGAACCAGACAATGTTCAATTAAATCGGATTTTTCCATAGTAACTGCTGGATAAGCCCCGCTTCCAGAAAGTTGGGACGCCGTGTGAACGGTCAATAAAACCAGAATTAATTGATTTCCAGAATCATCCATCTTTTATTTCCAATAGAAGATAAACAACATGTCAGATGATGGAACGGAGGCATTTCACCATGTGAGCTGATAGTGAATCTGATACAGCAACATGTCTAGAAAAAGTAGTTCCAGGGTGATTTTCAGCACGGTGTAAAAAGTAGTTCCAGGGTGATGTTCAGCACGGTGTAAAAAGTAGTTCCAGGGTGATGTTCGGCACGGTATAAAAAGTAGTTCCAGGGTGATGTTCGGCACGGTGTAAAAAGTAGTTCCAGGGTGATGTTCGGCACGGTGTAAAAAGTAGTTCCAGGGTGGTGTTCGGCACGGTGTAAAAAGTAGTTCCAGGGTGGTGTTCAGCACGGTGTAAAAAGTAGGTCCAGGGTGGTGTTCAGCACAGTGTAAAAAGTAGTTCCAGGGTGGTGTTCAGCTCGATGTAAAAAGTAGTTCCAGGGTGGTGTTCAGCAAGGTGTAAAAAGTAGGTCCAGGGTGATGTTCAACACGGTGTAAAAAGTAGTTCCAGGGTGATGTTCGGCACGGTCTAAAAAGTAGTTCCAGGGTGATGTTCAGCACGGTGTAAAAAGTAGTTCCAGGGTGATGTTCGGCACGGTGTAAAAAGTAGTTCCAGGGTGATGTTCGGCACGGTGTAAAAAGTAGTTCCAGGGTGATGTTCGGCACGGTGTAAAAAGTAGTTCCAGGGTGATGTTCGGCACGGTGTAAAAAGTAGTTCCAGGGTGATGTTCGGCACGGTGTAAAAAGTAGTTCCAGGGTGATGTTCGGCACGGTGTAAAAAGTAGTTCCAGGGTGATGTTCGGCACGGTGTAAAAAGTAGTTCCAGGGTGATGTTCGGCACGGTGTAAAAAGTAGTTCCAGGGTGATGTTCGGCACGGTGTAAAAAGTAGTTCCAGGGTGATGTTCGGCACGGTGTAAAAAGTAGTTCCAGGGTGGTGTTCAGCATGGTGTAAAAAGTAGTTCTAGGGTGATGTTCAGCATGGTGTAAAAAGTAGTTCCAGGGTGGTGTTCAGCATGGTGTAGCATTTCTTCTTGTAACATGTCTGGAAACGTCTGGGAAGTGAGGAGACCAGTTACTGGAGTTTTAGGGGAGGAATGTTGTCCCATTCTGGTCTGATGCAGGATTCTAGCTGCTCTACAGTCCTGGACCTTGGTTGCTGGATTTCTGCTTCCATGATGCTCCAGATGTTGTGTACTGGTGAAAGGTCTGGACTGCAGGCAGGCCAGTTCAGCAGCCGGACTCTTCTCCTGTGAAGCCATGCTGCTGTGATGGATGCAGGATGTGGTTCAGCATCGTCTGTCAGGTCTGGACTGCAGGTGGACCTGTTCCAGTGTTCACGAAGAGTGCTTCTAAGAAAACAGAATTAAAAGAGAATTTATTTTTAAGATTTAACATTTCAATACAGAGTAAAAATTTTATGCAACTTAGTTTTAATTTTCTATTTTGGCATTTTCAAACCCCCTTTTCCTCCTCTCCTCTCCTCTCCTCTCCTCTCCTCTCCTCTCCTCTCCTCTCCCTCTTGTCCCCCAACCAAACTACAGCAGTTCAGCGCGGTCGTATCCCCCCCCAGCCGAGCCTCAGTCCCTCCATCACACCCGTAGGTGGCGGCAGCGGCCTGGGAGGCACCGAGTACTACAACAACAACAACAACAGCAGCAGTGGAGGCCAGCCGGTGTCGGAGCTGATTTCCCAGCTACTTCGGGCGGAGCCGTACCCCAGCAGCAGATATGGACACCAGTACAACCAGCAGAGTGGCCCAGATAACACCATGGGCATTGATAACATCTGCGAGCTGGCTGCTCGGCTGCTCTTCAGCACCGTGGAGTGGGCCAGAAACATCCCCTACTTCCCCGAGCTGCCCGTCTCAGACCAGGTTCGTGGGTAAACTTCATTTTATGGCGAGATGTTAAAATTTCTGTTTCAATATGCAAATGAGGTATTGCCGAAAATGCACTAATTTGCATACATTTCTGGGGAAAAAGGCTAAACCCCTGGATTAAAGCAGGTGCAAAGTTCTTTTTGAATTTTGTTGGCGTATCAGAGTGGAAGGGTTTGAAATGCTTTATGATACAGGTTTTGAATGAGATATATAATAAACCTTCAGTAAAGTCAACATACAAACAGGAGCAGAACTGGAAAGTCTGGTGTCTGGAAATGCTGCTCAAGTGGAGGTTTGTGTCCCAGAGTAAGTTTAAACTACATGTTTGTTCCAAAACTCTATTCCAGACATCAGATCCAGTCAGATTCATAGAAACAACAATCAGACATGGTGTTTTTATGGAAGCTTGTAGGTAAAGTGCAGGGATTTCCAAAACATTTCCCAAAATTTTGGGGGCTGCATTCTCCATTTAAAGGGCCAATAGAATGTTTTGCACATTGAACTTCATTTCTCAAACGAACGTGGAAACGAGCACATCTGATCACAGGAACGATCTTACGATTGGATCCGAGTGTGGTTCATGAAATCTTCGTATCTGACCGATCCAGTGTAGGATTGATCGGGCCTTGATAGATCCGGTGGCTGAAATCCATCTTCGTTTACATGTCCCGCACTTAATTATTCATTGTCCAGAGGCCCTGCCCAGTGAGGTCAAACCCTGGAGAGGAGACGTTCTGCCATAGACAGAAACTTTTCAGAGGTGGAGGTAGAAATCCCAGCTGAGGTGTAATTAAATTTTCCATAAGTATATATATGAGAAGAGAAGAGGGGGACCACCACCCCAGTCTGCCAGTCCAGGGGAACTGTCCCTGATGTCCATGCGATGCTGCAGAGGCGTGTCAGCCAAGACAGCCCTACAGCATTCAGAGCCTTAAGGAACTCTAGGCTACCTGAGGATATTGAAGGACCACAACCCAGCAAATTTTTCTCTCAGCTTTTACAAGAGGTTTTTGGCCAAGAGGTTTTCCCTACTGCACCTGGACTAGACCGAGCTCACCGCAGCCTGGCCGCAAAGCCGAAGCCGGGCGGTGAGCCCTGGGCTGTCCTGCTTAGTTTTCACCGCTTTCAAACAAAGGACCTACTTGTACGTGAAGCCCGGAGCAGAAAACCGCTGGTCTGTCAGAGGCATGTTTTCAGCGTTTATGAGGATTATCCACAGGACCTAGCAAATCACCGTTTAAAATGGTGATGTCTTCTTTGTACGAACTGGGGCTGAAACTGGCTTTGCTGTGCCCCGCGAGGCTCTGCATCACGCATGCAGATGCACATGGTTTGGATCCGTGGCTGAGGCGGAGAGATTTGTTGAGGGAGCCGAGATTCTTCCTCTTGAAAAGGACGTCTGGTTGCTGTGGTTTAAATGGCAGGTTTCTCACTTTTAAAGTTGTTTTCGAGCGGAGGCTTGTGTTTACTTACTACTGCTTGTCAGCATACAGACGTGTTTAATTTCACCTTTGTATCTGTGTAATGCTTCTGTGATGATGTTTATAATCAATATTCTAATTTGAGGCACTTTTTTGTTTAGTTTTTTATATTACTGATGACGGGACAGGGGCTTCCCAGTTAGACAGACGTTAAGTTGGAAGACGTTATGTTAGGGTAGCTGTGATGTCCGTTCAGACAGCTAGATTCACCTTTGTGGGAGGGATGTCGGGTTTTGCTGAGGTGTGTTTTGCTGTCACTTGTATTTTTGTTTGTATTTCTCATTGCAGCTTTCAGGATAACAACTTCTCATTGCATAAAGAATGTTACTTCTTTACTTTATCTGATCTTATTTATTTAAACAAGTATGGATCTTAATATTATAAGTTGGAATGCCAAGGGCCTGAATCACCCTGTTAAGAGGAAGAATGTCTTGTCACATCTGAAACATTTAAAGGTTGGGGTAGCTTTTCTCCAAGAAATCCACCTCAAATGCTCAGACCAGTCATGTTTAAGAACTGGATGGGTGGGGCAGCTCTATCACTCCACTTTTCAGGCAAAGACATAAGGTGTTGCCATAGTGATTAGTAAGGATGCATCGTTCACACATGCTCTAGTAGATGTGAACGGGCCATTATAGTCACAGGACTATTGTACAATATAAAAGTTGCGTTGATTGTATGTATGCGTCCAATTTTAATGACCCACAGTTTTTTCTGATTCCGGATTTAACTCCATACTTGCTTATTATGGGGGGTGATTTCAACCTTTGTATGGACCCTGGCATCCTCTAGACCTGGTAGCTTCATTCAGCTATTTCATGGTATGTCTGGAATGGGAAACAACCCTGTCTACGTAAAGATTTTTTACTGAAACCAAGGCGTGATGGTTGCATGGCTCCTCCAAACTTTAAAATGTACTATTGGGCTGCTCACTTGCACACTTTGACATTTTGGGTGCACCATCATTTGGATGGGGACTGCCCTGCGTGGGTCAGCATGGAAGATCACTGCTGTGGTTCTGTCTCCTTGTCTGCCCTTTTAGCCACATCAACTTCCAAGCTTATGTCAGGTGTGCCTTGTGTGAAGCCTGTAGTCACCCACTCACTCAAAATCTATGCACAGTTTAGGAAACACTATACTTTGCAAACAAGTTGTCCAGCTACCCATGTTTTAGGTATCTATAAGTAAGGCGCTATGTGAAGGGTGAAGTAATGTTATTGATGATATTATGTCTTGTGATCAAAAGAAAAAAGGTGCGATCTCCTCTATAATTCCAAAGATCTCCACCCTTGAGCTCCCCTGTAACTCTAGGATATGGCACGCGTGGGATTGGGACCTCCAGATGGAGATGACCAATTCTATCTGGGCTAATGTTTTAAAGCGTGTTCACTCCTCTTCTATGTGTGCATGTCTCGCTCTTATTCAGTTTAAAGTTGTGTATTGTGCACATGTGCCAAATCAAAACTGGCTAAAATGTTCCCACAGACCGATCCCACAGGTGACAGGTGCAAAACTACTGAAGCAACACTGTTACATATGTTCTGGTCCTACTCCAGTCTGGAGGGATATTGGAGGGGGGCATCTTTGATGCATTATCTGCTGTGTTAGAAATTAGGATTGACCCGTCCCCATATATCACTTTTTGGGATTGCTCCAGATGGCTTACAGCTTCCAGGGGGTGGGCATAGGGTTATTGTCTTTAGTACCCTATTGGCATGCCGTCTTATCCTTCTCAAGTGGAAGGAGTCTGGCTCACCCTCAGTAACTCAATGGATAAGGGAAGTGATGTCAAACCTTAGACTGGAAAAAATTAGGTACACCTTACGTGGGTCTGAACAGAAATTTCTGAAGGTATGGAAATCATTTCTAACCTTCTTTGACCAACCGACCACTCAGTTTCAGATTCAGAGGCCTTGATCAGATATAGGCTTATGGTTATGTTAGGATTAGGAGTGACTGCAATACTAATAATAATGCATAATAATGTGCAATATGTCTTATATATTTTTTATTGTGACTGTGGTGACAGCAAGGGTTTGGGAGGGTTTTGGGGTGTTGTTTTATTATGTTCTTATGTGCATTTTTCTTCCTATTCTGAAATAATAATCAAGAAAAAGCGAAACAGGAATTTGAGGGGGCATGTCAATATGAACCAATGAAACTGAGCCCAGCCAATGAGAGTTAGTCTTTTGCACAAATACGCTTCCTTTTTCTATAAGTTTAGTTGCTAAGTGGAAATGTCAAGTTTGGATGAGATCACGTCGTTAAAGACAAACGGAGCTAAAGGCTAGCTTTAGGAGAATTTTGAAGAGATTTGGGTATGTGTGCAAAGTATCATGAAATAAACACCTAAAGTATTTATTTCTGATGTTTTATTTCTGCTAGTCTGAATAAGACATGTTATTTAAAAACACCAGACTAAAAACTGACCAAGTGATGTAGAAATCTGGGGTGTTGCCTACCGTGTCTCGCCTTAAATCTTTAAAAGGGGTTTAGCTTTGTTATTAGATGCTTTATTGAGGCAAAAGTAAAACCGGCAACATCACAAATGTGCTTTCGACCTGGTCAGGTGGCCCTGCTGAGGCTGAGCTGGAGCGAGCTCTTCATTCTCAACGCAGCCCAGT
Organism: Melanotaenia boesemani; assembly: GCF_017639745.1. Classification (NCBI taxonomy): domain Eukaryota; kingdom Metazoa; phylum Chordata; class Actinopteri; order Atheriniformes; family Melanotaeniidae; genus Melanotaenia; species Melanotaenia boesemani. Next base: position 1,310,392 of record NC_055689.1, on the reverse strand, counting down.
CGGCTCTGCCGCTCCACATGGCGCCTCTGCTGGCTGCCGCCGGCTTCCACTCCTCGCCCATGTCCGCCGAGCGCGTGGTGTCCTTCATGGACCAGGTGAGGATGTTCCAGGACCAAGTGGACAAGCTGACAAGGCTGCAGGTGGATTCTGCAGAGTACAGCTGCCTCAAGGCCATCGCACTCTTCTCACCAGGTGAGAATACCTGTTTATGAGGGTTGACTCCAGAGATTAATGTGAAGGGTTGAGGTGTGAGCAGCAGGCTGCAGTGGCTGAGATGGGCTGCATTTTAAAAAGGAAATGTGCTTTATTTGCTCTTTTTTTTCTTTTGCATGTATTTATGTGTCTGAATGAAAACAAAGAAATGTGTTTGTTTTGGGCCCAAATATCTAAAAAGATAACATTTAAAATAGATTATCTTGTCATATTAACAAGTGCATCCAATCAGATACCTCGTTTATAAAATTAATACGTGACGTACAAATAAAAGCAACATAAAAAAAATCCTCTACCTCCACCTAAATTCAACTTCACAGTATGTTGCATGCATTGTACCTCAGAATTATTCTATTCTATTTTATTCTATTCTATTTTCATTTAGCAGACGCTTTTATCCAAACAACTTACATTTGAGATTAAGAACAACAAAAGCATGAATTCAACCAAGATGGGCATCATCATTAAGTGGTAGTCAGACTACTGTGAGTCCAGTTGGACCCAGGTGCTGTCATGTAGTGCTACCCCTGGCCCCGGCCTCCAGCACCAGGGCCCCGGCCTCCAGCCCCCGGCCCCTGACCTCCAATCCCTAGGCCCTGTCACGAGCCTAATTCTTCACATTCTACTCTTGTTACTGCAGCATTCCACTAGGATGTGCACTAAAGAAGTCAGACCAGATAGTTGTTAAATTTGTAAGATGTAATCAAAACAAACATGGAGACAATAGAGGAGGTCAGTGATTGGTTAACTTTGTGATCACAGCAGAAAAAGAACATCTGTATCATAGATGGTTTGTAAGGACCTAAAACCAAGCCCAGTTTGGTCTTTAATCCACTCTGTCATCTTTACTGCTGTTGACCCTGTGACCTTACATATATATATATATATATATATACACACACACACACACACACACATACATATGTATATTCAGGAGAGAACCCACTCCGGCACCATCTTCTGATCTTAATGCAACGAGGATTTCATGACTTTACTCTTTTATAAGTGGCTGCCTGTGAAAAGCACTGAAAGTGTCTTAAAGAGGATAAAAGGATATAATGTTTGCTTTAGAGTGTGTGAAAATGAAGAGGTTGTAGATTTATCCATGTTCCCCTCAGGCCTTTCATGTTAATGTTAACTGGTGTTCCAGCTCACCTTCAGGTCCTCACGACTCTTTATGTAAGCAGCCCACACTGTTAAGTAACTGCCTCCTCTTCCTCCCTCCCGTTTAGACGCCTGTGGTCTGACAGACCCGGTCCACGTGGAGTCTCTGCAGGAGAAGGCCCAGGTGGCTCTGACGGAGTACGAGAGGATGCAGTACCCGAGCCAGCCACAGCGCTTCGGCCGCCTCCTCTTGCGCCTGCCCGCTCTGCGCGCTGTCTCCGCCAGCCTCATCTCCCAGCTCTTTTTCATGCGCCTGGTAGGAAAAACACCCATCGAGACACTGATCCGTGACATGCAGCTCTCCGGAAGTTCCATCAGCTGGCCGTATGTCCCGGGACAGTAGCCCCTGACGGATGAGGTCTCCGTCTTGGATTATGACGATAAGGACCCACAGGAAACCTCCTGACTCATCACTGTCCATCTGTGTGGTTCTCACACCGCAGTGCCAGCTCGTCATCATGTGTGCCGTACTGTAACCGCTCAGTTCCCTCTCATGACAGCAAGCCTCCGGGGAGGCGGGGGGGTGAAGCTGTCTGTTTGCCAGCTGGTCGTTAGGGTGCCAGGTCTTGGGACAGAAACCAGCTCTTCGTGCTGCGCTCTGATATGGCCAACCATGTCACCACCCACATGTCATGATGACTAATGACGGCTCAGTTCCAGCACCCCCCCCCCCCCCCTCACACTCTTACATCCACACAGCTAAACTGTGGGACGGATTTTCCAACACTCCTTTTTGTGCCGACCAGCAGCCATGTTCTGGGCTTCGTTGTGGAGGGAGACTTCCTCTCTTTCCTCAGAACTGAAGCCAAGGAAGAAATGAAAGCAAGGGAGTTTGACCAAAGTGGACCACGTCCTCCTCAGAGAGGGTTTGATCTGCAGCCTGAGAAGCAGCACTGCCTTCTGTCTCCGTCACAAACGGGGCCTTCACAGGCCTCGCCGCGGCTGCAGAGTAGAAGAAGAAAAGCTCCATGAGAATGGACTAATACCTCACCAAGACATGTGAATGCTTTAGTCTGATAAACACAAACCTCTGGAAGATCAGCTCACCAGGAATCGCCTTCTTTCTGACAACTGCCGCCTTATTCTGTATGAGTTGGGTGGAGGGGGTGTCTGCAGATCATGAGTCTTACAAGCATTTGTCTTTAAAAAAAAAAAGAAAAAAGGTCCCTAAATCATTTTCAGTTGTCTTTTAAACAGCGTTGGTTGGTTAGATTAATTTTAAGTATGTATGTGAGGCTCAGTCATGTCACAAATCAAGCAGGTGATCAGATTTTATAACCAAAACTACCAGTTAAGTACGTTTACACAAGTTAATACTGTATTAAAACGTGTACATATATAAATATATATAAATTGAGCTAACTTTGTCTCTTTTGCATGTTCAGATGATTTCTGTCTCTAAGTTGAGCGTATTTTCCATCATGTAATTCAAGTTTCATTTAATCTTTCAAGTGTTGCTTTTACTGGTACCTTGTGTGTGAAAATACCTCTGCCATCTGTTCGCGCACGGAGAAGGAAGTATCATGCTTCTGGACGTGTTCCTGCTCATGCTTCTCTGCAGGCATCCTGCCGTGAACGATGGGACACCATGTTACGGATGAAAACTGCAAAGTCTGTGAGGAGCAGATGAAGAGAGAGCCCTCTTTCGCCGGGATTTACCTCCTATTTATATTTCAAGAGGTTTTACAGGATTGCACACACTCCATGTTCCAGATGGAGAAACTCTGCTACTCCATCCACCACGCCAAGCGACCACCTTGTAGAGGCTTTAAAGAAAAAAAAGAATGAATTGTTTTTCTTACCTTTGTTTTACTGGACTGAGAAATTTCATGTGTACTGAAAGTTATTAAAAGAATCCAACAGGTTTTATGTTGTTTTTAACTTCCTGAGAAGGTGCTGCAGTTTCATCTGTATGGGAAATGATAAAGATCTCCCCGAGGTCCACCTCCTCCACCAGGAGCGGTGGTGTGTAGCTCTGTGGGATAAACTATGATGGATATTTAACCCTATAACTGATTTACAGAAGTTTTCCAGGCATTTCTATCCCGTCCAGGAGGTTTACAATCCAGCCACTAAATGTAGTTTTATTCAGAGACTCTATCTGGTAAATCCACAATGATCCATGATAACAGCATTATTTATCACATTTCACCATAAAAACATCACCATCACTACTATGTTGCTAAGAGACCTCTATTTAGACTCCTGAGGGGTATTGCACGAAACCAAGATAAGGGATTAAGCCGGGATATGTTGGTTATCCTGGCTGAATTTAGCCCTAAGTCGGTTGCATGAAAGCAGCTCAAACTAAACCCGGCCAAGTTACTGTGGTGATTTATCCGCTGCAGCTAGCCTGCTCCAGACCAGGCTAACTGCTCAGGCTAAGATTAATCCTAGCGACTACCTGCATGTCCAACGTCAATTCTATGAGGAATTAATGTGTTTTACAGCATGTCCATGGTCTTCCTAAGTATGGCGCGTCATTTTAATCATCCAGTATTAAAATATTACATATACAGTCACTGTACATTTAATCCAAATCTGTTCGTAATCGCAGCAGCCTTTTTATATGGATTCGAGTTGTAGTATTATTACTCAGGCCAAGTGTTATATTGCTATGCTAATGAAGACTGCTCGTCAAATTGCTGTCAGAGGTTTTATAAATATGTTTTATTGCAGTAATTGAGATTACAAAACACAGCGGATGAGGTTACAAAGGTGTATTCAAAGAAATCCGTGACGAGGGCAATGTAGAATATTCAGGTCCAACTCCCCTTCACCTGTTCCCTCTTCATAATGGCTTTCCCTTTTTCAGAGGATGTGCTGGACGAGGAAGCCCGCATCCTCAGAAGAGCATTCAGACGTGAACGAGTCTTCAGGGACAGCTCACATCCCCTGGCCTTTGGAGATGACTATGTCATTGAGAGATACAGATTTTCAGTTACTGGATTTCCAGGTCCAGTTTTCAGAGTGTCCGGCGTTTAATCTCAAGATCCAGCTCCATTCCTTGGAGCTTGCTCTTTTTGAGTCAGCTTTTAACATCTGCCAGCTCCATCTCTCTCTCCAGGTGCCCTGAATAAATCGTTCTGACAGTTTGTGAGGTCTGTAAAGGAAATGTCAGTTAGCACAGCAGGATTTGTGCATAACGTAGATGTACTTTAGCCAATACTCACAATGTTACCAGGCCGCTTAGGAGACTGTGCAGCATCCGGGTCCTGCTACACATTTTCTATTAGCACCACATCACTGACTTCATATCCTTCATGGAATAAATAAGCAAGCCAATCCCATAAAACTGACATGCCTCAAACCTTCTGGACTCCACCGACACAGTCTCCTCATCTGCAGACGTGCATTCTGCAGCTGCAGATGTGCCTTCCTCCTGCCGTATACATGCAGCGAGAGGACTCGGATTAAGATTTCACAGAACATACCAAGCCTGTGATTTCGAGACACTGTACTAACCGGATCATCTTCTGGTGGCTCCAAAAGTGTAATTGTGTTCCCAGACACTGCAAGGTTATCCAAAGTCAGACACTATATTATATTTGATTGTGTTCCATGTGCAGTAGAATTGCAGTACGTGATGTACCTTGTATGAAGCGGACAGTTTCTGTGGCTGGGACAGAGTCAGTTATTGTCCCTCCCTGGATCCCCTCCATCACTGGCCTCCCTTTATTTAAATGGAGGCCAGTTCCTCTGCTGGAGTCACATCCTGGCTTGGTGGGCCGCCCCCTGTGCCAGTTTATAGGCCTTTTTTTAACTGCTACAATCATACAGACATTGAACATGTCAGCAGACACCTCATCTATTCACCTCATTTGTTCACGGTTATCTACTTTGGAGTCACTTACCAGCCTGCAAAATGTTCTTATATTTAATTTTTACTTGCTGCCAGGTCCTTTTATGGCCAGACAGGTTTGTCCTTTATGAAGGACAGAAAGATAAAATAGATAAAAACGTTACATGAGGAAAATAGATTAAATGACACATTGTGGATAATTGTTTGCACCTAATCATGCTCTACATTTCCTGAGTAACATGCACCTGCTTGTCACTCTTAAAGTATACAACAGTTAGTGGATTTGAAAAGTAATCCTTTAATTGTAGCCTAATTATGACAGTTCCAGTGGAGCACTGTTTATTAATTGTACAGTTGTTGACTACTTACGCATTGAGCCGGTCGGCTATTGTCTGCCAGGCTCTCTCGCGTTCTTTACTTATGGCATTGGTATTGCCTTTTTACCTTATAATATCCTTAACTTCGTCAGAGAACTCCGTCAGGAGCTGTTGTTCAGCGGCCGTGACGTAGGACGCGCGACTTTTATCCATTTCCCCATCGGTGATTCTGTGAGCGATCGCGAGGTCTGCTTCAGTATGCCGTGCACACGCACTTATCCCAACTATCTTCACCTGGCTTAACCTAGCCGCACCTTCTCATCCTGGCTCAGCAAACGTGCAACCAATTAAGCCAGGTTAGGCCGCGCAAGCTAGGTCAAGCTGGGCTTGTTTAATTATCCTGGATTTCTTTATTCTGGTTTCGTGCAATACCCCTCTGGACATGATGATGAAACCACTTCCTGTCAGACTTTCCACCAATCAGAGAGCTTAGATTGATGGTAGCGTCCAATCAGGAGCAGCCAAAGATCAACCAGTGAGCAGAAAGTTCTATGTTGGTATGTTTCTCTACAAGTACATTTGATGACTTATTTTTTTATATCATTATTATCCAATTTTCTTTATGTATCATGTAGTACTGAGGTAGTTTATATTGTTTTTGTGAATACTGATGTGATTTAGGAGCCTAGACAACTTTTACTACCAAATTTCAATTCTGTCCTTTTCTCTTTTTCTCTCTTCCTCTGTCAGGTTTGGCACTGATGTATCAAGACTACAGAAAATAAGATTACAATACAAATGTTAAAAATATTGCAAACATCAGGGACAGCCATTTATATAGCGCATCTCCCTTGGTAGAGCAAATCTGTCAGGTGGATACAGAGCTCTGTATGTCAGGATGGTGGATAGGACGGGAAAAAAAAAAAAATGCCTGAAACTGCAAGGGCTGGGGTGGGAGGTGTGGGGTGATCGGGGGGCGGAGAGTGGGCAGGTCAGGATACACAGAATGATTGACAGACAGCAGCTCAGCTCATTAGCAAGATGCAAAGCGAGATTCACAAAACAGCTACGCCACAGAGCGTCTTTGAGGTGGAAGACTTTCCCCTCTTCAATCAAATCAAATTTTATTTATAAAGCACTTTCCGTCACCCTGAAGGCAACACAAAGTGCTTCACATGATTAAAAAAAAAAAAAAAAAGCAATTCATGCAGTCAACCAGTCAACCAAGGATGCAATCTGTGCTCCTCTCACCCACATGGACACTAGGACACATATGTACAGATGCTGTTCATAGACTTCAGTTCAGCAACACTATCATCCCACAACAGCTCACCATCAACCTGGACCAGCTAGGTCTCAACACCTCACTGTGCAACTGATTACTGGACTTCCTCAGTGAAAGGCCACCTGCAATAACACCTCCAGCACCATCACACAGCACAGGAGCCCTACAGGGATGTGTGCTCAGTCCCCTGCTCTTCACCCTGCTGACCCATGACTGCACACCAACATTCAGCACAACCACATAAGCCCCTTTTCCACCGAAAACCAGCCCATGCTGGTTCGGTGTTTCCAAAGAACCTGTTCAGTTTTACACAGATGAAGTGAGGTTGGTGCTGGGTCAAGGTTTTCTTCACGGTGGCTGGAAGCAGGTAGAATCGGGTGAAGCTCCTCCTGCAGCAGCCTGAGATCAGTGTCCATGATTTTTCTGTTAGTCATTTATTCAGTTTCAGTCATTAGATCATGAGTAAATGAACATGCAGATGGATTTGAAATTCTGTTAAAGGGAACATATTTGAACATTTTTTAAAAGGTAACGGAGTAGTTACTTTTCTGCATAAATAATTACTTTTATAATCCTGTAACTCTGTTACTAATGCTGTTGCTTTTTGCAAGAAGCAACTAGTAACTGTAATTAAAGTCATTTACTAGCCGGCCGGCGGTTCTTTCGTAGCCTGCTGCACCATGTCCTTCTGTAGATGTCCGAAAGCAGCCTTTGCTGATTGGCCCTCCAGTTATTGCGGAATTTCAGAGGATGACCAAAATGCCAGGAAACACCGGGTCTCCTCTTCGGACCAACTTTGTTGTAACAATCATTGGCTTCTCTATTTTGGAGATGGTAGTTCAGTGTTTCAACCCTTTTCTGTTGGCCAGGTAACCCCACCCTGTATGTGAAGCAGTTCTTTACTTTGCTGGCACAGTAAAGAGTTGGTGCCAGCTTAGGACCAGTTCTGAGAGCCAGACGCTGGTGCTTGGGTGGCAGAAAGTCAAAAAACCAATGCTTAGGTAGGCTCTGGCTCAGAAAAAGCACCGGAAAATATATATTATATAAAATAAGTCTTTATGCTGATGATGTTTTACTATATCTATATCCAGATCTCACAGACCTCTCTATCTCACTAATTAATAAATTCTCATCACTCTTGGACTACTCCGTTAACTGGTCTAAGAGTACAGTTCTACCCATCAATTGTAGCTTGCAAAATCTACCCAGCATCACCTTAAAATCAGGTAACATTAGATACTGGGTGTAAATATTCCCTCCAGGCTCTCAGAACTAACAAAACTTAATCACACTCACCTTCTTAAGACTACAGAAGATGATCTTGCTCGCTGGAAATCTCTACCCTCACTCATGGGGAGAGTTGCCACCATAAAAATGATGGTTCTACCCAAAATCAACTATTTGTTTTCTATGATTCCTATGAAACCCCCCTCTACCTGGTTTAAATCGCTAGAATCACACATCTCCCGATTTCTCTGGAAAAATAAACCACCCCGGATCAGTTTAAAAACTTTACAGAAGCCGAAAGATAGGGGAGGATTAGACCTGCCTAACTTTCAACATTACTTCCTAGCTAATAGATTGCAATATGTCCTAAAATGGCTCAAACCTAGTCCACTAGATGACCTGTGGATAGACATAGAACAAACATTTTGTGACAATTTGGAAATTTCTGATCTTCCTTTTTTCAGCTTAAGTATAAAAAAGCAAAAGTGCTTTAAAAGTGTCAATATCAGCACTTCTCTGACAGCCTGGTGGGAATTTCTCAATAAAACCAACTCCTCAATAATACCATGTAAACTCACACCCATCTGGAACAATCCTAATATTCTACTAAACAAAAATATGCTAAACTTTAACCAATGGATTAACAAAGGAATTAAATACTTTGAACATATTATCCATAACAGAAACATTTTATCTTTTAATACACTCTCATCACATTATGGGATTAACAGCAACAGATTCTTAGAATATCAACAACTCAGAACCATAATACACGCAAAATTCCCCCTTCACCGAACAGATCTGGAACTTCCTCCAATAGTAGCAGATTTTATGGACCTCTGTACCCCCAAATTACTTTCAAAAATATACAGATTAATGTTAAAAATAGATGACTCAAATTCCCTACCTACTTCAAAATGGGAGATAGATTTATCCATCAATCCTAGTCAACCATTTTGGCTACAAATATGTCTTAATGCCTTTAATATGACAGACAGCCCAAATTTACAACTCATACAATACAAATACAAATACAAAGTAGAACACATTATACAGGACAAAGGATGTTCAAGATGGGTCTTAATCACTCAGATATCTGCACACAGTGCACAGGTAACACAGCAGATGATTACTTACACGCTTTATGGCTTTGTGCACCTGTCCAGAAGTTCTGGAATAAGGTTTGTGAGGATTTATCAACATGGGTTAGATGTAACATTCCTGCATGTCCAAAACTTTGTTTACTGGGTGACCTAAGTGACATTAATATAGACACTAACAAAGCAAATATGGTCCTCATGGCCTTATGTATCGCAAAGAAAACTATTCTAGTGAACTGGAAGTCTAAAAACAATCTAAATATTAACCAATATAGAAATCTCCTGTTGGATCACATCAGTCTAGAGACTGTATCGGCATCCATTAAACACCAATCAGTTAACTGTCAGTCTCCCTGGACCCCGCTGATTAGTCACATCGCGTAGTGGGAAGGGGTGCTGTGGTGTAGTCGTTCTGTGGGGGTCGGGGGTGGGGCTGGCTGGGGGGCCTTGGGGGTCCATCGGCCCTGACCGTTTCTCTGGGTCGGTGGTCGGGAGGGCCTTTAGGTAGGGGACGGTGTGGCTGACTGGATCCGGGGCCTTGGGGGCCTGGGGGCTGGTGCTCACTGGGGGCGGGCCGGGGGGCGACCAGGGGTCCGGGCGGTTGGGGGGCTGGCCTGGGGCTGGGCGGCCGGGTTGCTGTGGTGGGGGCCGGGCAGGGGGGGCGGGGTCTGGGGGCTGCCTCCCTCCAGCTCGGTGGGCCCTTCCTGGGCCTCGGGGGGGCTTGGTCGCCCTGGGCGGCGGGGGTCCTGGTGGGCAGTGGGGGGGATTAGGGCTCATGGGGGTGGAGTCTGCTCTCCTTCTCGCTCTCTCCCCTCCCGCCGGGGGCTCCTTTGGGGAGGATGGGGGCGCTGTGCCTTGGACCCGACCAGGATACGTGTGTGCAACCTGGGGCTCTCTGGTCCCCTGGTGTGGTGGCGTGGGCTGCCGGGGGTGGGTGGGCGTCCGGGGCGCTCATGCGATGGGCTCTTGGCTGGGCCGGGCCTTTGCCCCTCTTCCCTCGGGTGGTCTTGGGGAGGCGGGGGCGCCTACAGCGGCCAGCTGAGGAGTTGGCTGCCTGGGACGGGGATCTCTCTCCCAGTTGTGCCCCTCCCCGAGCCCCTCTCCTCCCCCGCCACCCCACATCATACACACTACACACAGGGCACTGTGGGGCGGGTGGAGGTGGTGGGTTTGGCTGAGGGGTCCCCATTGTGGGATCCCCCGGTGGACCCCTGTGACTGCCCGCCCCACTAGATTTTAATCACAACCTAGACATCAATGTACATTTAGGGCCTCGGGGGGATGGGCACATGGGCTGTGGGTGGGCGGACAGGAGCCACCGAGGTGTCCCTTCCTCCATCCCCTCCCTTTGTGACATCTCTCCCCCCGATTTTATTACATGTTAGACACTACCACGTTTAACAGTACTGCACTACACACATAACACACACTCACACACACTGAGGGAGTCCTGAGGGGGTCCTGCTGACTGGCAGCAGTGGGACCCACCACCATTTCATGGCTCCTTCCAGTTTTTAATTGCATTATAAATAGCCCATACTCATGCACACACAACTCAGGCTGGGGGGCAGGGGGGCGGGGGTCTTCCTACACCCTCGTGTCCCGGGATGCAATCGGGGCTGCGGGGGGTGGAGGTTCGGTGCCTGCCTGGAGTCCTGTGCGGGGTGCTACTGGGCGCAGTCTGCCCTGGGGGCTGCCCTCGGTGCCGCATCGGGGGGCTGGTGAGACCCCAGGGAGAATGTATGTGGTTGTGTGGGTGTGTGTATGTGGAGAGGGTCGGGTCTGGGGCCCACCAGGCCCTAGACTCCCTGGGCTGCCCCTGGTGGGGGTGGGGAGGGGTGGGGGATGAATGGGTAAGGGTTGGGGTAAAGAGGGTTTTTTTTGGGGGGGGGGAGGGAGGACCTGCGGACATGTTCTTGTCCCTGTGGTGCCTAGCCTTGGTGTTGACGTGGCCTACGGTGGTTTTGCCTGGGGCGGTCGGGCCCCGTCGGGTTTCTGGGTGGGGCTCTGCTGGGAGGAATGGGTGGCCCTTGGGCCAGTGGGGCGCCTGCCCTCCGTGTGGCCCGCGCCCGGCGCCCGCTGGGCCTGCTCGCCATCACCCTGGGCTGCCCGGTGCCCCTGCCCAGTCGGGGGTTCCGGTCTGGGGGCCCCTCTGCTCTGGTCCGGGTGGGCCGCTGCTCTGTCTGCTTTGGCTGTCCCGGGCTTGGTACTCTGTGGACCTGCTTGGCCTTTGGGGCCTCGGGCTCCCCCCGTCCCCCGCTGATGCTTCGGGGTGCGGCGTGATCGCGGCCCCCTTGCGGGTACACATTTCCTCCTTGTTGCATGGCCACACATGCATGTTAACACGTACATGCTCACAAACGTGCTCGTCTCTCCATCCCCTTCTCACTAGATGTAACTGATGTTTGTGTGTTGGTACGTTTATCTGCAGGTACGTTTGATGACTATTGTAATTTTTTATATCATCATCATCCTATTTTTATTTTGGTATCATGTAGTACTGTGGTAGTTTATATTGTTGTTTTTTTTTTGTGATATGTTCTGGGCAGCATAGACAACTGTTATTTCCGCATTTTAATCCTGTCCTTTTCTCCCTTTTTTTCTCTCTCTCTTCCTCTATCTCCCTGTCAGGTTCGGCACTGACATATAAGACTAAAGAAAATAAGATTACAATAAAAATAATAAAAATATCAAGGGCAGCCATGTATATAACATGTCTCCCTTGGTAGAGCAAATCTGTCAAGCAAAATATGGCACACAGATCATCGTTCTGTATGTTAGGATGCTGGACAGGACAGGGTAAAAAAAAAAAAAAAAAAAAAAAAAAGCACCGGAACCAGCTCAACCGAAAAGCCCCCATAGTGAAGTTTGCAGATCATACAACTCATCTCAAACAACAATAAGGCAAACTACAGGAAGGAGGTCAGCTACCTGTGCATGTGGGGTAGCAAAAACAGTCTCCTTTTAAATGTGGACAAGACAAAGGAGATAGTTCTGGACTTCAGAAGAGGCACATCTGTGAGGACCGGCCCTGGACAGCCAACTGCACATCACTGGTGAAGAAAACCCAGTGGCGCTACCTCCTCCACAGGCAGAAGAGAGTTAGACCCCACCCATTGTGTGCACCAGTACCTCAGAAGCTGATGGTGCTGCAGTATCAGGGATCAATGACCACAAGTCCTCTTCCAGAGAATCATCACCTTCTGGAGACAGTGGAGCTGGAGACTGAAGGGGTGTGGGCACTGCCTCTGACCCAACGTGAGCCTTCAATATGTCCTGAGCTTTTGCAGGTCATCCACTGAAGCAATGGTATAAACTGCACCTTCAGCTGAAGAGGTTCTCAGAACCTGGTAAACCATGGGGCTTGCCAAGATTATTTGTGGTAAGAAATCAGAACAATCTCACCATCATTGTGTTAACTGGTCACATGACTGCTTCCATCCCCGAGTCAGCTCTGCCGTGGACCAGTCAGATGGCAAACCGCCTTTTGATTTTATGGCCAATGACCCTTTTTACCACATGGATGTTCTCTCTCTGGTCAGTAGAACCGGATGGTTTTCCAACCTCGGGCCCCCACCACCCACCTCTCTGTTTGCCCCTCAGAGCCCAGCGGCCACGCCACCTCAGAGCTGGTTGAAGAGCTCTTGTTCGGGTTTGTCCTCTGAATAAACGCATGATCAGGAGTGTTGTGGAGGATGGTGTTCTACCATCCAAAAACAGATGTTTACACGTCCATCAAACATCTGGTTTCAGTCTCTTTGAAACTCGAAGCAGAGGAACTCTGGTGGTAAATGCTGGAGTATCTTCTGTCTTTGTTTCTTAATAATAATAATAATGCATTTTATTTCTTGGCGCCTTTCAAACACCCAAGGTCACCGTACACAAAAAGAAAAAATAAATAAAAAGACAATAAAAATATAAATTACATAAGAGTTAAAAGAGATAACGGACATTGATATAAAAATTACACAAAACAGTCAGTATACATGGGTTATAGGGAGTATGCCAGTTTAAACAGGTGGGTTTTGAGTGCAGATGTGAATGATGGAAGGGAGTTGATGTTCCTAATCTCGGATGGAAGTGAGTTCCAGAGCTGGGGAGCAAAGCGACTGAAGGCTCTGCTCCCCATGGTATGAATACCTTTGAAAGTGAGGACCAGTAACTTATAGTTAATTCTGTATTTTATTGGGAGCCAGTGGAGTTGTTGAAGGACAGGGGAAATATGTTGAAAGGAAGAGGTGCAAGTCAGGATACGAGCAGCAGAGTTCTGGAGAAGCTGCAGTTTCTTAAGTGATTTATTGGGAAGACCGAAGAGGAGTGAGTTGCAGTAGTCGATGCAGGATGTGACAAGACTATGGTTAAGGATTGCAGCAGCATGCGGAGTAAGTGATGAGCGTAGATGATCAATATTACGAAGGTGGAAGTAGGCAGACCGAGTAATGCTATTGATGTGGGCTTGAAATGATAGGGTGCTGTCGAGAATGACGCCGAGACTCTTGACCAGAGGGGAGGGGAAAATGGTAGAACTGTCAATGTTGATGGAGAAACTGTGAGACTTGGTTAGAGTGGAGGGCATGATGACAAGTAGAACTTCAGTTTTACTGCTGTTGAGTTTGAGAAAATTGGAGGAGAACCATGCTTTAATTTCCCGGAGGCAGTCGGAGAGAGAGGAAGGAGGAAGAGAGGAGTGCGGTTTGGAGGAGATGTAGAGCTGGGTGTCGTCTGCGTAGGAGTGGAAGTTGATATTATGTTTACGGAAAATGTAGCCAAGGGGGAGAAGATATGTGATGAACAGAAGGGGGCCCAGGACTGATCCCTGGGGTACACCGGCCGAGACAGGGAGTGACTCTGAAGTGTGGGTCTTGAGTTGAATAAACTGTGTGCGGTTAGAGAGATAGGAGGAGAACCAAGTGAGAGGAGTATGAGAAACACTGAGGGTTGCCAGTCTATTGAGGAGGATGTTGTGTGAGATGGTGTCAAATGCTGCACTGAGATCTAAGAGGATGAGGATTGTGAGAAGACCGGAGTCAGCCGCCATCAGCAGGTCGTTGGTGATTTTTAGCAGAGCAGATTCTGTGCTGTGAAAAGGACGGAAGCCAGACTGGAATTGTTCGTAAAGGTTATTGTTAGTGAGGTGTTTGTGGAGCTGAGAGGCGACAACCTTTTCCAGAATTTTGGAGAGAAAGGGAAGATTAGAAATGGGATGAAGGTTATTGAAGTCAGATGGATCAGCACCAGATTTTTTGATGATCGGAGTGACAGTAGCAGTCTTGAAGGCTAGTGGAACGGTGGTGAGGGAGGAATGAATGACGGCAGTAATGTGAGGAATCATATAGAGCATCAGGTGGAGCTGGTAGGGGTGGACATCAGTATCAGTTCGTAGGACATGATGGTAATAGATTTTTTTATCTATCAGTGGGTCTCTGCTGGCTTTTATCCCGGCGGAAGAACTGAGTCGGGTCAGGTGTGCAGCCTGTGAGCTTCAGGAGAGAGTGTCTCCGACAGAGACGGGGACGGAGGGAGGAAGAAAAGGAGAAAAAGGAAAACTGGGTTAATATTTATCCTATAGACTGTGTGTATGTGTCTGAGGAAAGTTGCAAGTGTTTTCTCTCAGAGATTTGATAGTGCTAAAAATAAATTCTCCCATGTATGTGTGTGTATAAGCAAAAGCATTCTTCATTGCAAGCAAAGTGTTGTTCAGATTTAACAGATCTCATTTCTTTTAAGGTAAAAATTGTTCACATTTGACAAGTTTAAAAGAATATATATATAAATATATATATATATACTGTGAGCTTGCGTGTGTGTTGGTATGTATGTGTGTGTGTCCAATTGTCCATCAACCAGGTCAGTTAAATTTGCAGAAAAAATAAATTACTGATATTCAGTCATTTTTAAACACAAATTAAGTAGAAAGAATCCAGTAAAATCAAAGCATCGTGATGAAGGTGACCATAAGAAAGGAATGAAATTCTTATGAAAATATTTTATAAATGCAAATACAAGTCAGCTGAGACTCCTATTTTTCTTTCCAAACAGACAACCAGCTTTTACAACCCAAAAGTGTCCTTGTGTGTATTAAGTATTCTGGAGCAGAGCAAAACATTTCCTCAGCCTGATCAGATCATTTTACATTAACTGGATCTTTTCCAGGCATAAATTTAGCATATCCTTCTAATTTAGTTTTTACTGTTAAAAGTACCCATTTTATTTCTTCATGAGATTTCTCATATCCTACTTAAATTGTCGTGATTACCAGCAAGGTGTCCCCTCTCTCCGCTGCTTCGAAATGTGAGAGAATCTCCAGCCACACATACACACTCACACACTCTCTGCTTTGACTTTTTTTTTTTATTTATCTTCTTATTTGGTTTTATTATTCTTTCCTTTTATGTTTCAGTAATTCACTTATTTTATTTATTATATATTCATTTCTTTTTTATTTATTTTATATGGTGCACCTATTTGACTTATTTATGTATTTATTTTATTACTTATATTTATGCATTAAATATTATTCTGCTTGGCCTTTTTTTTTTTTTTTTCCTTTCTTACATATTGGGGTGTCCCACTCACCCTCCTTCTCCTTACCAGGTGTGTTTCCCATTTTGCAACTAGGACGTCTCCTGTTGTTTTTTTCTTCTTCGAGTAGCCCACACTCAGGCACAAAAATGACTAAAAAGCCTCTTATTTCCACCGAAGTTTTTACTTCAGTGCCGGACTAACCTACCCTACCTCAGTAGAATAGTGACCTACCCTGCTTTCACAAGATAGTGGGATTCCTACCCTATTTTCATAAGATAGTGAGAAAAGGGTGGTAAATGGGAGTCCGATATGAAAACTTCTCACCGTGTGTGCTGCTCCACACGCAGACTTCGTTCTGGATATCAGTGGTGCCTGAACGGAGTCCCTCCGCCGTCCCCTAACGGTTAAGGCTGACCCAGGGGCTGAAGTATCCTTCAGGATGAGCAATCACAGGTTCTGGTCCTCCGGTCAGTCACTCAAGATATCCTGCTCGACAACGCCAAGATTGTTGTGGAATTTTATTATCAAAGATCACACACTAAGTGAAAATCATACAAAGTATTTTTATTAAGAGCTGATCAGCAATGGGAGTCACACAGTCAAACAGCTTTGGCTGAGCGAGTCCGCAGAGATACACATGGGCTTGGTTAATCAGATCAGATCAGATCAGAAATACTTTATTAATCCCTTAATATAGACTCGCATGACGTGATATCATCAAGGTCGATGAAGCAAATCCTCAGTACACTGTCTTCAGACCCTGCTCGAACTGGTACAAAGTTTCTGAAGAATGTTAACAGCGGTGTGATAAGAAAGAAGAGCTCATTACTAAATATTTTCTGGGTACAGGTCGTTCTGCTCAGTGAAATATAAGCCATGGTTTTAATAATACAAAGTGTAAGATTACACAGTATAAGGGTTATGTGTATAATTTTCCCATTACAGGCTCCAGATGTTCATGTCCTATGACAACCTCTAGCACTGTAATCACAGAGGTCTCAGCTGTAAAGGACCCTAACGTATACCCTGATCATGGTGCACCTTTCGGTGCTCATGTGCCACCAGCAACTGGTCTCAGGCATGTTGGAAAGCCATGTCTGGCCTGGTGTTCGATCACCCAGTTATCCACTTCACCTGGCACAGGGTCTGGGATGCCACCCAACAAGACGTCCACAGGGATTCAGAGTTCAACAAAACATCAAAAAGAATGGAGACTCCCTGGTGGTATTAGAACAGCACCTGTGGGAGACAGGAAGCCTGATCATGCTTCCGAGAGAACGATAGCATGTGCACGAGATTATGGAAGGTCCTATTGAACCGTTCACATTGTCCATTCCCAGCCAGATGGTACGGGGTGGTATGTCACTTTGTTACCCCGTACAAGTGACAGAGCTGCTGAATTAGGGTACTTTCAAAGCTTCAGCCTTGGTCTGAGTGAATCCGACTCAGAACACCGAACCTGAAAAACCACTCTGTCATCAGAACCTGGGCAACAGTAGATCATGAGTTACTGTGTTCTTACTAAATACTAAATACATCAGTCATCACCAAGATATTCTCCAATCTATTCCATGAAGGTTCTAGCAGGATGAAATCCATGGCAACAATTTCTTTTGGCCTCAGAGCCAGCAAGTGACCCTTAAAACTGCTGGATACAGGATCTGTCTTTTGCAACCTGGCAGTGCTGGCACGCTTGAACCCATTTCTTGATGTCTGTTGACATCCCAGGCCAATAACAGTGCTGACACACCAGCTCAGTGGTGCGTTCTACACCCTGATGCCCGTGTTCCTGATGTAACTGTGTCAGGGCATCCTGTTTAGGGACTGATGACAAAATTACTTGTAACCCCTCTTGCTGCTGCTTCTGTCCCCTGCTGATGTTTTGCTGCTTCATTCTCTCCTCCACTTGCATTTTTCTGCTAATATTCTTATTTTTCTAATCAAGAAATTTATGAGCAACAGCTCCTGGATTAATCACTGGGACTGTATTTTGTGGTAGATTTGGTTGAATACTATTATTTTTTATGGCTTTTACAATCTTGTCAGTGTCACGTCAGCGTGGCCTACAAATAGCAGAAGCCTTATCTGCAGCTCTCAGGAGCTAAAGCTAACTAGCCGCAAGATGCCTATCGTCTCTAAAGATGACTATTACAAACGTCTACAGAAGATTACCATGCTGGAAACAAAGATCCATTGGCTCTAGGTGAATGTGGAAGTGAATGGATTGTATGAAAATTATACAACTTTGCCTTTAATAATAATAATAATTATAATAAAAACAGCAGACAAGATTGCTAACACATAGCTAATTAGCACAAACATGGCTAGACAGAAACAGGGTGGTGTAGAAGGTAATAACTCTTTCACTGATAGTTCTCCCTGGAATGCTCTTGGTGCAAGGCCGAAGAGTAAATCATCTCACAGGGAAAAGGGAGGACGAGTAACAGGCAGAGCCCAGTTTGCTGAGATTAGGGACACGACCGGCTGGCCTGCTCTGCCATCCAGACCAAACACCTCCTCAACCCCTCTCATTAACAAGACACAGTCATGGCCAGCTGTTAGAAGGAAAACTAACAAGTCTCCTCCTCAACAAGCAGACATGTAGCTACAGAATATGTTAGCTCCACTGCTGCAGGAATCTGGATCTACATCTGATGACTGGGATAAAATCTCCCTATGCACTAGGGTCAGACGAATGTGGTGGGAAAGACTTCCACCATTTATGTTCCCTCCAATTTGCACCCAGCAGAGGTGACCCATCTAGGGCTAATTATAGAGCAGATCAGGAAGTTTTATAGTGTGTGGCTTTTTCTCTTCTGGGGCTGGTTGGCAGTGGGCGCGGCTAGTCTTTTCAGGGGACTCTGATTTACTGGAAGTGTCATTAGTGTTGCTTGTGGTCAGCAAAGCTATCCTATGACAGCCACTTAATTGTGTCTGCAGTGTGACAGTTTGCTGGCCGTGGTTGGGACAGCCTCTATTGGTTCTGCCTTTGCCAGGTGGATTGTCTCTTTCTCTCTCTCTCTCTCTCGGCTGCTGCGGTAACTTAGCATCAGGCCAAGCTGCCTTCTCCATCATCTGGGAGTTTGGTGTCTGGATGCAGTTCCCTTCATCCTTCGAGCAGGGGAGGCTTCACTCGCTGATAGGACATCTAGCCCATAATGCTTTATGTTTTAAATATGAAACTTATCTAATTTCATGTTTGTAGACATATAGGTTGGCTGGGCGTTGTAAGTCGGATTTTGCTATGGCGTCCCTGGGTTCTCTGCTATATTGCCTGGGTCCATTTTTATTAAGCACTGCTTGCTCATTGGACACATCTTCCCTGCTGGGTTCCACCTCATCTGGTACAAGCGCCTGGCTGAGCTCCTGATAAATCATCTAGACTACAAGCTGTTTTTAACTGACTTGCAAGGTTTGATTTTGTTTGCATTTTTAATTGTTTTGGACTTTATTATATGATTTTGTTAGCATGTTATGTTTCCAATTGTTAACAGGTTGTTTGGTTTTTAATGACATGCAGTACCCTGGCCTATAGTGACCGGAGGGGACTAATAGCAAATCTTTTATGTCATGATTTCAAGTTGTATATTAATAAACTAGAGTATTTAGGTAATCTAATCTGTTGTCCTGGTGCATAAGAACCCGTGGTTCCTTTTTTATCTTTACTGGGGTGAAATTCCCCAGTTCGCTTTGTCACCTAACCCACTCGCTTGCCACACAAAGAACATCTCAGAAAGTAAAAGCAGACGGCCGGGCTTCAGACTCTGGTTGTTGGTGACTTTGGTGTGAAAGACGTGAGAAACATGTGGAAAACCTACTAAAGTTGTGAGCTTTCCCAAGGAGATGGGATCAGATGTGGCTTCCTGACGGTGGAAAAGCTCATCCTGCATGTGGGTAGGAACGATGTCTTGAAACAACAATCTGAGGATACAATCAGCTGTCTGGATGCCCGGATATTCATCAGTGGCCACTCCCTTCAATCAGAGGAGTGGAGAGATCCAGCAGGCTGTCGGCTGCATGTACCACATCCCGTTCATTTATAGACAATTTCAGCTTCTTCTGGGACTGCAGGAACTTTTTTAAGCCAGATGGATTCTGGCTGAACAGGTCAAGAGTGAGACTGTTCACCTCCAAACTGGTTTATTTTCTGAACACTCTGTTCCCTCAGATAACGACAACAGACAAGAGAGACCAGAACAACGTGATGAGACAGAGTCTAGAGGAAACCTGGAGAAAAACCACCCCAGCCCCTCCTGAAGTACCCCCCAAAGCTTCCAGCAAGGACCCACCCCCTTCATCTCATCATCCTCCATCTAGGTCACCTTTCCTCACCCCATCCTCCCCACCCCTCCTAGATTTCACCTCCCATCCCACTTCATCCTCCCCCACCAGTTCCCCAGCGAGCTCTGACCCAGTCGTCCCAGCACCCACCTCCCCTCCCTCCAGGACGGAACCAAACTCCTCATCTGTCTCCAGCCTAATAACAACCAGCATCTGATGGATCTGTGCTGGTCCCTGGCTGCAGCTCTGTGGGTACTCATGGCTCTCCAGGATAAGCCGGGCCCAACATGCAAGTAGTTTCCTTAATCCCTGTTTTAATAGGCAACAGTAAGACTGGTAAATGTTCAGAGAAGCCAGATTCATCCAATACATTCTATACATTTATCTTTTTTTTTTTTTTTTTTTTAACTTGTGCTGTCCATCTTTGGCTGGAAAAACATTTAATCAATGATTTTATTACAAAGCACAAAGATAATGTTTAGTTTTGACCAGAAAGCTGTTCAGACAGAAAATTATGCTTGTTCTTGTAGAAGCGACCCCTCCAGACTTCAGCTCTGTGGGTGGTGCTAGATCACATCAGAAAGGTGGAGGAGGGGCTGTTTGCTTTAATGACTCCCTCCATCGCATCAGGTATCTTAGAAAAACTTTGTGTCTCTCCAGATGACCTGCCGTCTCGTGTGGTGGTCCTTGACATACACAGGCCACCTAAACACTGAGCAGCATTTCTGAAGACGTTGTGAACTGCTGTCAGTAATCTGTCGACTCTGACGGTGTAGTTATTGTTGGTGATTCCGACATTCATGCTGAGAACCCGGAGGACAGAGCAACCAAAGAACTGTGCTCTTGATAACTTTGGTTTAACTCAGCATGTGGACCAGAGGACCCTGTCTGGATCTGGTCGTCTCTAAAGGTCTGAATGTTTCCCAGGTTATGGTGATGGATGTTGCTCTGTCTGATCATTCCTGAGTTTTCTTTGAGATGCTGTTATTGTCAACAAAAAGCCAAAACAGAGGTTAATAACCTGTGGAGTTCCCCAAGGCTCCATCCTGGAGCCACTGCTGTTCAACATCTACATGCTGCCACTCGCAAACATTATGGAAACAACTAAACATGTTTCCACAGTTATGCTGATGACACACCCATCTACATAACCATCTCACCAGGAGACCACAGTCCGATCCAGACTCTGATCACCTGCATGGATCAGATTAAAGATCGGATGGGCCAGAACTTCCGTCAGTTAAATGAAGACTAAACTGAAATAATAGTTTTTGGAGCCCAAGAAGAAAGATTAAAAGTCAGTTCTCAGCTTCAAACAGCAAAGTTCAAAACTACCAGCCAAGCCAAAAACCTGGGAGTAGTCCTGGACTCAGACCTGGGAGTAGTCCTGAACTCAGACCTGGGAGTAGTCCTGGACTCAGGCCTGGATTTTAGCAGTTATATCAAGACAGCTGTGAAGTCGGCCTGTTATCACTTAAAGAACATCTGGAGGATTAAAGGACTGATGACTCAGCAGGATTTAGAAAAACATTTATCTTTAGTAGACTGGACTACTGTAATGCTGTCCTCACAGGTCTCCCTAAAAAGTCCATCAGACACCTGCAGTTAGTCCAGAACGCTGTTGCTCCAGTTCTCACTACGACCACGTAAGTAGATTCTAGAACTCCAGTCCTCACTAAGACCAGGAAAGTAGATTCTAGAACTCCAGTCCTCACTAAGACCAGGAAAGTAGATCCTAGAACTCCAGTCCTCACTAAGACCAGGAAAGTAGATCCTAGACCTCCAGTCCTCACTAAGACCAGGAAGGTAGATCCTAGAACTCCAGTCCTCAGATCTTTACACTGGCTTCCTGCTGTTAGTTTACAAAGACCTGAATGGTTTAGGACCAGAATCCATCCAGGATCTTCTGGTTGGTTATGATTCAAATCTCTCAGGTCATCAGGGTCAGGTCTATTTAATGTTCCCAGAGTCAGAACTAAACGTGGAGAGGCAGCGTTCAGCTTTTATGCTCCTCACATGTGGAACAAGCTCCCAGAAAACTGCAGGTTTTCTGACTCAGCAGTTTTACATCAGGGTTTAAACTTTTCTATTTGCTGCCTTTTATCAGAACAACTGTTAATTTCTGCTGTTTCTGGCACTTTATCTATTTTATTTTTGTTTTTTTTTGCACTGTTAATATTTCATTTCTTTTATTTCTTTTAAGTTTATTTTAAATGCACTTGTTATTGCTTACTGCTCCTCGCTGTGATGCTTTAAATGTTTAACATAAAGTACTTTGAATTTTCTTGTACACAAAATGTGCTATACACATAAATTTGCCTTGACTAATACACACCTATCACCCACTATGTAAAGGAGTCATCACTCGGTAACTGCACTTTTTAAAACATGTGTATTGGTGTTGGACCGAAATGTTAACTTCTCTGAAAGTCTCTTTTGAAGATGGGCGTGTTTTTCCATCTGGGCCCTTTGTTCACCGCAGAACCGCCAACAAGGTAAACTCTCGCTAACACGTGATTTTAATTTGCTCCTGGAATTTTGTCATCACATTTGAATAAGCCAGCCCCTCTTTGGTGTGGAATGATATAATAATATAAAGTCATGGTTTACTGCTGACGCACCTAATGCTAATGCTAATGCTAATGCTAAGGGGCGAGCCTAAAAGTTTAACCCCCTGCAATGTACAAATGACCCCCATGTTTTCTTTTTTATAAGTGGGGTGAAGTGCTCTGCCCCGTAAATTTTTGTAAACATTTTGTTGTAAACATGCTTCTTGCACCATCTCTGTATCTTAACTCTCAGGCTCGGAGTCTGGTTCAAACATAAATGGCTGAGTTTTGGAGTCGGATGCACTGGGCCAGCCCCCCTTCCAACTCTGGCCTCCCTGCGGCCAATCAGCACGCACCTCATTAACATTAGTCAAAAGCTCGCATGAACTCTCACGGGACAAAGTTTTGGTATGAGCAAAGGGTTAGAACAAGCTCAATTTTTAAGTTTTTTTTGTTTAATAAGTCTTCAAAAATATTTAGAGACACTTGAAGGACAGTGGATGCATGAAAAGACCAGGTGATGACACCTTTAATTACCTGACAATATCAACATGGAAACACATTTTTCATAAAATGCAGAAGCAGAATATATGAAACGACTGGTTTATTGGATTGAATTAAGCTGCTCATTTGTAGCTCTGGAGGACACATTTGATGAAAACTGCATCCATGTCCTTCTGAGCTGCAGGTACAGCATGTCCATGAGGCATTATCTGATGAAACAGCTACAGGAAAAACTGGAAGTCCTCACCTTGCAGCCTCCTCAGGAAACCAGATGCCTTCCTCACTGTGCTGCTGTCACATGGACCCAATGTAACGATGAATTAAAACACTGCATCAGGTCATCTGGGTTCTCGTAGGCGGCGTTCACGACTCCGCTTCTGAAGTTCTATCTTGTGGGTGACACTCTTGGAAGCCTTCGTGCAACAATCTGGTCAAGTACGCTGATGCGTTTGGGTGAGCGGGTAGAAAACTGGCAATGCCTCCCAGATCAGATTAGAAAACTCTCACTGCTGCATAATCTGGTTCAGCTGGTGTGCATAACAGTGCACATAATGGGCATTTCTGACATTGTGGTATGTTTGTCCAATGAGCTTCTCTGTCACAAGCCGACAAACATCACTCAGTCCATCCAAAAGAGCGCCAGCAATGGAAGCGTCCAGAACAGGGAGAAACTTGAAGAAACACTCCTTAACCTCATGATGAGCATCAGTGTACTGCAACTCAAGCACCAGCTGAGTCTGTGTTGACACGTCGGTCATCTCATCTACTTGGATGGTCACAAACGTAGCAGACTTGACCTCCTCCATTATATGGGCTCGGATGACAGCTAGCATGCTCTCCAGGAGCTCCCTCTGTTTTTAAGTGCTTCTCAAGTACCTCGTCTAATGATGCCACCAAGTCAACAAGGCCATGGAAAAGCCTGGGTTGTTGGAGCCTTCACTTTCATGTTTCCCTCTTAAGGCTAACTCAAACACTTCACGCAGTCGATGAGTCGCGCTAGGATGGGTCGGTTCTCCTTCACCTCATCGTGGGGACGACGCACCGCTAGCCTGTAGCTCTCATCCAACTGTGTTTGGGTTTCATAATTCTATAGTAACCAATTTTTCCTCACCACTACGACGACTGAAAGGATTTTCTTTTAAAGAAATTATGGAGTTTATCTGTAGATTTGCCATGCTACTAAACCTGACTGTGTCTCACTCATAGCATGATGCTAGTGTTTTTTATGTTAGTATGACAATAGTACATTTGGGCAAGCTTAATGGAGCTCATGGAGCACCGCCTTACATGGATTGGACATTGACATATAGATGGTAAAATGGTAATGGTCTGCACTTATACAGTGCTTTTCCAGTTAGCTTGACCACTCAAAGTGCACTACATGTCACATTCATCCATTCACACTTACACTCATTCCCCGATAGGCACATCAGGAGGCAACGTGGGATTTAGTGTCTTAGCCAAGGACACTTTGACATGTAGTCAGGGAAAGCCTGGAATCGATCCATCGGCCCTGCAGTTGGAAGACGAATGCTACAGCTGCCTCAGATTAAAGGGTCAGAGAATTAGAAACTACCTTAATATTGTGTAAGAATGTGAAAGAAAAAAAACCCTGCTTTTTCCCCTTGGGTGGTGCGTCGCCTGATCATCCTTATAAATAAACCGCCTGTGGTACTGATGAAAGATGGTTCCAGTTCTGTCTGAGGGTCTAAAGATTGCCTGGTTCTACCCGGTACTTTAAACAGAAACGTAGCCTGGCTTAAATACAGAGGTAAATCGTGATTACAATCATACATTGACATCGCCTCATTATCTTTTTATTCACCAGACTGCTTATAAATGGCCTTCATCACATCTGAAATGCAGGAAAGGATCTTTATTAACAAATCAAATGAATCCTATGACACATTGAGATGAGAACTATTTTCTTAATGAAATCAAAGTTAAAGATAAAATCTTCTTTTCTTTGGATCTGCATTTTCCTTTATTTTTATCCATTCAGCATCAGGTACATTACATAGAGACATCAGTCCAACATCAGCTCTGTCCTGACAAAAAAAAAATAAAATAAAATAAAAAAAAAAAATAAAAGAATTTGCAAGGACCTCAGTGGGGTGTATGTACTGAGTCCAGTCTTTTCTGATATCAGTTTTGGGCCATCCCGTCTGTCCTCCATCCTCCAATCCTGAACAAATCGATCCAGGTGCCTCTTTGAAGGATGTCTCTATGTTTTTAAATGCAGCTGGAGAAGAGCCTTCCTGGATTAGTCAGAAACTAGGATGCACATCCTCTAAGGAAATCTTAAAAGTGGCACAGCACACCGTTAACATTCATCTGACAGAGGCAGGAAGATGAAAGTTAGAAATGATTCCCCTTTTTTTATTAAATTGCCTTTTGTTTCCTCTCGTCTCAGGTTAATGCAATGAGAAACGAGGCACGGGAAGAGATGACCACCCCACTAACAGATACCCTGGTCGTAGATTTTCACCAGACGTTTAATGTGGAAAAGTTTTTGCCGAAGTTCTTTGCTCTGCTTCTTCTTTGCTTGATAATCTGGAGTCTGTAAAACAATAAAACAGAAAAGAAAGTGATATCAAACATTAGCAGTTGTGGTCAGTTTGGTTTGTAGAAATTGTGTCCTTGGTCAGTTTTACAGAGTTAGATGAGATGACTACATCACTGTTAAAATATGGAAACCGCTGTAAATGACACATTGTTATGTGATCTTGCATTTGTTTTGTTCCATAAAAGCGGTTACAGTAGGTTTATAGACACGTATGCCTCCAAACTGGGTTACTTCATGATTATTCACTTTCCTGAGTAATTATAACTTATTGTGTGACATTATTTAGCCAGAGAATTTACATGTTACAGTGCCTTGATAAAGAATCCCAATCCTTCCAACTATTTCACATTTTGTCACATTACAAACACAATTCACAACTACACTGTAAAGAAGAAAAGATGATCAACGGTTTTCAGTTTTCAGGGAATGGATCTGTATGGGAAAAGACCAGGTGATGGTGAAACGGCTCCCGTGCTGCTGCTGCGTGGTCCTGCATGTCTGTCAATAACAAATTAACACATTTTCCAACTTGCAGGGTAGTAATCCTCTCCTTTATCTTCTCCTCCCGAGTCTCTCTGTGCGCTGGCTTGCAGGGAAACACGTAGTTGGTAATATTTGTCCCTTGCTGGTGGCTTTAACTTCAAGATGGTGGACCTTCATGGCGCTGCCCTGCCGGCTTACCCGTTACATGTATGAACAAATCTAAAATTCTTTGTTTATGAGAATGTGTCAGACTATCCATCCATCATCCATCCATCCATCCACCATTTGTCCATCCATCCATCCATCATCCATCCATCCATCCATCCATCCAACATCCATCATCCATCCATCCATTCGTCCATCCATCCACCATTCGTTCATCCATCATCCATCCATCCGTCCATCATCCGTCCATCATCCATCCGTCCATCCATTGGTCCATCATTCATCCATCCATCCGTCCATCATCCATCCATCATCCGTCCATCCCTCCATCCACCATCCATCCATCCATCCATCATCCGTCCATCCATCATCCATCCATCCATCCATCCATCCCTCTATCCGTCCATCATTCGTCCATCCATCCATCCATCCATCCACCATCCATCCATCCATCCATCCATCCATCCATCCATCCATCATCCGTCCATCCATCCATCCATCCATCCATCCATCCATCCATCATCCGTCCATCATCCATCCATCCGTCCATCATCCGTCCATCCATCATCCATCCATCCATCATCCATCCGCTCACCTTCTTCAGGTCTTTCAGTCGTTTGTACTCATCTGCAACTCCCTGCAGATGGAAACAGAAATGCTGTCATTGGTTTCTGTTACCTGCTGTTTAACCATCTTGGTCTCATTCACCAACAGAATCTAAGAACGAATTTGCAAAACTTTTGGTAATTTCTGAAGCATTTGGTTATTTTAAAATAAATCAAATATATCAGTATTTTAATTAAGACTAAGTGAATTGGAAACTGTGCCACAGATAAGCGGTTTCACCCTTTTATTCCACTAAACATGGGCTTCTTCATCCCACTCCTGCTCACCAAGCAGCATCTTTACTTTTGCAGTAAGTTCTTTCAATAATACACAATTTTTACAAGAGTCTGATTATCATAATTAGTTTCATTAGGAGATGAAGGATTTGTCCTGACCTCTTCAGTCTCACCTCTCTCGGTCTTTTTTTTAGGGATTTTTGAACGTTTTGAACCTGTTAGTTAGGGGCAGCTGTCATATGTCCCTTCAATGAAGAGGAGGTTATTTATCAGTCTACAAGCAAAGATGTGATTAACAGGTCTTGGATCATGTTCATGAATCTGATGCAGAGTTTTCTTAAGATTCTTAATCAAGGATCGAACAGTGTAATTGTAGCTCAAAACACTCGACCTTGATCATGTCCCACAATCATTATGGTAAGAATGAAGCGAAACCCCAGATAAATAAAAACAGGGAAATGAAAGTGAGAATCAAACTATTGGGTCTGGTCTACCTTTTCCTCTGTTTCTACTACCTGGTACTTCATAGAGTTCTGGTCCAGCGTGTCCAGTTCTCGACTCAGTTTGTGCATCTGGTCACTAATATGATCCATTTCGGAGCAGAGGCTCTTATAGCGAGCCAGATCCGAGTTGAACTCCTTCTTGTATTCACGGCGCTGCTCCTCTGACGTTATCACTGGGTACTGCCTGGAGAGACACAAGTGATCGCTCATATATGTCAACTCTACGGAGACAGCAGCACTACTACGTGGCATTCTTTTATCATTGTTACTACAAACATAAAAATAAAGCTTGGAACAATGAAGCCGCCATAAAAACTGTATTTAAATCCTTACAGCAAGAAATAATGTGAAAACTGCATCATTTATGAGGTTTTCTGACTCATTAGTAAAAAACGTTAAGGTGGAGGGAAGATGCTTGAGTCAGCACCTAATTCACAAAATACATATTTAAAATCATATTTCAATGTTTTTATTGGATTTTTCATATATAGACAACAAACAAACATCAACAGAAAAGATGGTAGAACGGTAAATGGTCTGTACCCGGAATGATACCCAGCACTTTACATACATCACATTCACTCATTCACACACTGATGGCGGAAGCTGCCATGCAAGGCGCTCAACCACGACCCATCAGGAGCAATTAGGGGTTCGGTATCTTGCCCAAGGACACCTCGACCGAGGATCGAACCGGCAACACTTGGGTTACAAGACGGCCACTCTACCCACTGGTATGGTACTGGAATGATGGTAGTAGACGGGGGGGACAACAGCATGCACCAGGGAGAGATTAAAAATGTCTGTTAACCACTGTGAGCTGGTAAGAGCAGTCCCTGAGAACCCTGCTGGGATCCCATCAGGCTCTGCTGCTTTTCTGACATTAATCACAGGACACATTCAACCTCGTATGTCAGTAGGATGAATGTGTCGGCAGCCTTGGTCGGTTCGTATGGTACAACATCATCTGATGGTCTCTCAAACCTGGCAAAAAACTTATTTAGCTCCTCTGCCAGGGGTGTGTTGTTACCAGGGCTTAAAGTAAAAAAATCCTGAGCCTGAACTTTTTTCTGGGGAGCGGAGGTGCAGTGGATCTGATGCATACACACTACAGGCAAACAACTTGTGGCATTGTGCTTGGCAGGGCATAAGATGACATACAGTTTAAATGTGAATTTTAGAAAGTAAAGGTAATAATGTTATAAGGACATGTGAAACTCAGTCAGACTAATTAATTTAAATTATTAATTTAGTAATCATTTAATTTAGTAAAGGGTATTTAAAAAAAAAAAAAAAAACAGTTACAGAGCAACAGTGAACTTTAGATAACATTGTAATTCTAAATTTCAACATTTCCATCGTTTTTGTTCAAAACAATATCAAATTAGGTTATAGAAAATACAAAATAAACAAATGCAATTTAATACACTAAACTACAAGTCAGTTCAATTAACAACAACAGCAACAAAAAGGTAAAAAGTGCTCCAAGACCTGATTAAACTGCATAAGAAATGGATAGAAAATAAACACAGTTTACTTCAGAAACTGAGAACTGCTACACTGAAGCCTCCAGTACAATCACCACAGCTCATTGACACGTTTTTTTCCTGTTCTTTCTCTTCTTTCATTTTTGGTTGGGCTTTGACTCCTCTCCTTTGTAACACGGATCAGTCACCGGGGTGCTACGTCAGCTGTGGCTGCTGCTCCCGCCAAACGACTTGTATGTTGGAGCGCGAACTGCTGCCGGGGTCTCCGTTGTGGAGTCATAGAACGTTTTTGCCACCAGTTGCATACACCAGCTTCTTCAAGCACAACACAAGAAACAAGTAGGCCTACCTGGCTCTTAGTTTCTGGCACCAGCTCCCAAAAAGCTTGTCGTCTCCACCCCTTCTTCTATCCATGCCCAGAGCCATTTGGTTCTAAGGCCGTTGTCAATTAGGACGTCTTTCCCTGGTTTAATGACTTTACTCTCCTTTTTTTCTGATTTCGGCGAAACACCCATCGGCTTGGATGCTGCGTTCAAGACCACTTGGAGATAACGTTTGTTTTTTTTTTTTCCTGAATCATAGTGAAAAGCCGGAGATCCAGTGTTGTGCCCTAAAGTGAATGTCTGCCAGAAACTGATTAGACGGCCATCGCGCAGCTTGTTAACGGTGTGTAACTCAGTTTTTCTCTCTGGTCTGCGGCTGATCCTCTCGATATAAAACTGATATAACATGCACATGTAAGTGACAGTATGTCCATACTAACAAAGAAAATCTGCTTTTGCATGTGCTTGAACTGATTAATTACAGCTGGAGAGGTGCTGTACCATATAATCACTTTCTGGCACAACGTGATTATATGGTACTAGTACGATACAAGTTGGTCAGTCATCTGTACATATAACTCTTGAATG
Organism: Melanotaenia boesemani; assembly: GCF_017639745.1. Taxonomy (NCBI): domain Eukaryota; kingdom Metazoa; phylum Chordata; class Actinopteri; order Atheriniformes; family Melanotaeniidae; genus Melanotaenia; species Melanotaenia boesemani. The sequence continues at coordinate 1,280,468 of NC_055689.1, read as the reverse complement.
AAAGCAGACCACTTTCATGTAGATGCTGCAAATGTACTGCAGTAAGTTAAAAAAACAGTCATGATCAGTGGAAACAAAGTGGAAAACTTTGTAAATCAACACTGAAATCTTTTGGACTTGACATTCTAAAAATGAACAAGAACAAGGCAAACACTTGAAGCCTAAACGGTGAAACAACATGCCTGAATATCGTTTCCGATTACAGCACCTCTGCAGCTGTAATTTATCCATATTATGTCTGTTTGATTCCGAGAGGGACAGCCGCAGAGCAGAGAGAAAACAGCGACACAGTGTTACAAGCTGCGCGATGGCTGTCTAATCAGTTCCTGGCAGACATTCACTTTAGGGCACAACACTGGCACGGTGCCGGAATACTTTAAGCCCTGTGTTACCTTTAGGCAGGTCTCTGCTGTTTATGTGCTGGATGCCCTGCCATACACGTACATGATTAAGAACTGGCTCTCAATCCTCTGTCTGTTGGCTCCCTTGGTTTTTAATCCCCCTCTTAAGGTTGTGTCTGGTCAGGCTGTACTGCTCCCTGTGCCCCGACTTGTAGGATACATCACGTTCCCACAGGAGGAGCTGGACCTCGGATCTGCCTGTCAATGGTAACGATGTCGGCACAGCTCCTTTTATGAAAGTCGACAGCCGGGTGAGAACCGGCTCCAGTCAGTGCTTCAGAACAACAAGACAAAAAACTGACAGGTGATCTGTCCAAGGTGCAGGAGGGGAAAGGAAAACTGCACCGTGATGGTACCACCCTAGTGACAATTCTTTGTACCTTTAAATGTACAATTAGATTCTTTATTTTTTGAGAGAAAAGAAAGCTGAAAGAGTACATTTCTAATTGCAGACATTAAAGCAGGATACAGTGTAAAGCCTGCTCCTCTTTAGGTTCCGTCTACTGTTTCTACAACTTATTCATAATAACAGAGGTTAAATCATCTTGTTGTGTCTTATAAATAACAGCTCAATGTTTGGATCAATGGTCTCAGATCGATGTTACTCCCCTTTTATCTGTTTCTAGAAAACTATCTTGATTGGTGGTTTGCAGTGTTATGAAGGGTCTCATTCTAGATTCAGCACCCACCTGTACAGGTGATCTGTGTGGTCCTGGTCCAGCTCATTGCCAGTGTCTCCAGTGGTATAACCAGTTTCATACTGGGACTCCATGATCCCCTGAGCAGCAGGGGTGGAGTGATCCTTCTTCCTGTGATGAGGAGGAGGTTTCCTGACACTTTCATCTGAGCTGCTGTGGTACAGAGGCTCTACACCAGCACCAGTCCTGGAGAGAGAGGGCTTACATCAGGAACACGCCTTTATTCAAACCCAGTCAGGACCAGGAAACACAATTAAAAGTCTGTGCTTGAGGTTCTGGTGTGACACCTGCTTTCTCAGCACAGGTGTCAGCTCACCTGTTGCTTTTATAACATCTCTCACTGTGGATGCTGACTGTCCCGTTGCCATAGGCAACCAGGCTGTTCTCTGCTCTCAGGTCAGGCACTGCCCTCTCTGACACAACAACGGTGGCAGCCTCTCCAACGTGGTTCACCTGAAACCAGGTCAGAAACCCCCACCATGATCCCTGCACCATCATCATCATCATCAGCGACCATTTCCACTCAAAGTTAACGGCACAGGACGGATCATCCGATTTTGTTTCCATGACAACATAAAGTTAATGGTGACTTTAGTTCTCCCGAACATACTTTCATATTTGTTAACTTTGAATAAAGCTCTGCCTTTAATTCTCTCTAATATTTATTTTAAGAGCTTGAAGTGGAATTGCAGACACACAAACTATTACGCATCTATTTATTTATTTTGTAAATTCATATTTTTATGTTTTATGTGAAATTTATTTGGTTTCTTTATTAACTTTTCCCTACATTTTGCAACTATAAAGTAAAAAAATAATTTTGTAAAACAAATGTGTCATATTTGGAGGATAACCCTTTTTATGAAGTTATTTATTCAAAATATTTGTATAATAATTTGTTTATCTTTTATTTTCTACATTTGGTAAGACACAAACTAATAAATAAAACAATATGGAATCACTAAATGAAATGGGAGTCAGGCTGATGACTCCCATTTGTGAACAGCTTTTTAATATTTATTCATTTACTTTTTTTCCCTTTATGTTCATGACTTTATAGACTGGTTTATACTGGCATTAAAAGCTGCTACAGACTGGTTTATACTAGGATTAAAAGCTGCTACAAACTGGTTTATACTGGGATTAAAAGCTGCTACAGACTGGTTTATACTGGGATTAAAAGCTGCTACAGACTGGTTTATACTGGGATTAAAAGCTGCTACAGACTGGTTTATACTGGGATTAAAAGCTGCTACAGACTGGTTTATACTGGGATTAAAAGCTGCTACAGACTGGTTTATACTGGGATTAAAGTCTGCTACAGACTGGTTTATACTGGCATTAAAAGCTGCTACAGACTGGTTTATACTAGGATTAAAAGCTGCTACAAACTGGTTTATACTGGGATTAAAAGCTGCTACAGACTGGTTTATACTGGGATTAAAAGCTGCTACAGACTGGTTTATACTGGCATGAAAAGCTGATACTGACTGGTTTATACTGGCATTAAAAGCTGCTACAGACTGGTTTATACCGGGATTAAAAGCTGCTACAGACTGGTTTATACTGGCATGAAAAGCTGCTACAAACTGGTTTATACTGGGATTAACAGCTGCTACTGACTGGTTTATACTGGCATTAAAAGCTGCTACAGACTGGTTTATACTGGGATTAAAAGCTGCTACACACTGGTTTATACTGGGATTAAAAGCTGCTACAGACTGGTTTATACTGGGATTAAAAGCTGCTACAGACTGGTTCATACCGGGATTAAAAGCTGCTACAGACTGGTTTATACTGGGATTAAAAGCTGCTACACACTGGTTTATACTGGGATTAAAAGCTGTTACAGACTGGTTTATACTGGGATTAAAAGCTGCTACACACTGGTTTATACTGGGATTAAAAGCTGCTACAGACTGGTTTATACTGGGATTAAAAGCTGCTACACACTGGTTCATACTGGGATTAAAAGCTGATACAGACTGGTTTATACTGGGATTAAAAGCTGCTACAGACTGTTTTATACTGGGATTAAAAGCTGCTACAGACTGGTTTATACTGGCATGAAGAGCTGCTACTGACTGGTTTATACTGGCATTAAAAGCTGCTACAGACTGGTTTATACTGGGATTAAAAGCTGTTACAGACTGGTTTATACTGGGATTAAAAGCTGCTACAGACTGGTTTATACTGGGATTAAAAGCTGCTACAGACTGGTTTAAACTGGGATAAAAAGCTGCTACAGACTGGTTTATACTGGGATTAAAAGCTGCTACAGACTGGTTTATACCGGGATTAAAAGCTGCTACAGACTGGTTTATACCGGGATTAAAAGCTGCTACAGACTGGTTTATACTGGGATTAAAAGCTGCTACAGACTGGTTTATACCGGGATTAAAGGCTGCTACAGACTGGTTTATACTGGGATTAAAAGCTGCTACACACTGGTTTATACTGGGATTAAAAGCTGCTACAGACTGGTTTATACCGGGATTAAAAGCTGCTACAGACTGGTTTATACTGGCATGAAAAGCTGCTACAAACTGGTTTATACTGGGATTAAAAGCTGCTACTGACTGGTTTATACTGGCATTAAAAGCTGCTACAGACTGGTTTATACTGGGATTAAAAGCTGCTACACACTGGTTTACACTGGGATTAAAAGCTGCTACAGACTGGTTTATACTGGGATTAAACACTGCCACAGACTGGTTTATACTGGGATTAAAAGCTGCTACAGACTGGTTTATACCGGGATTAAAAGCTGTTACAGACTGGTTTATACTGGGATTAAAAGCTGCTACACACTGGTTTATACTGGCATTAAAAGCTGCTACAGACTGGTTTATACTGGGATTAAAAGCTGTTACAGACTGGTTTATACTAGGATTAAAAGCTGCTACAGACTGGTTTATACTGGGATTAAAAGCTGCTACAGACTGGTTTATACTGGGATTAAAAGCTGTTACAGACTGGTTTATACTGGGATTAAAAGCTGTTACAGACTGGTTTATACTAGGATTAGAAGCTGCTACAGACTGGTTTATACTGGGATTAAAAGCTGCTACAGACTGGTTTATACTGGGATTAAAAGCTGTTATAGACTGGTTTATACTGGGATTAAAAGCTGCTACAGACTGGTTTTTACTGGGATTAAAAGCTGCTACAGACTGGTTTATACCGGGATTAAAAGCTGCTACAGACTGGTTTATACTGGGATTAAAAGCTGCTACATACTGGTTTATACTGGGATTAAAAGCTGCTACAGACTGGTTTATACTGGGATTAAAAGCTGCTACTGACTGGTTTATACTGGCATTAAAAGCTGCTACAGACTGGTTTATACTGGGATTAAAAGCTGCTACACACTGGTTTATACTGGGATTAAAAGCTGCTACAGACTGGTTTATACCGGGATTGAAAGCTACTACACACTGGTTTATACCGGGATTAAAAGCTGCTACAGACTGGTTTATACTGGGATTAAAAGCTGCTACAGACTGGTTTATACTGGGATTAAAAGCTGCTACACACTGGTTTATACTGGGATTAAAAGCTGCTACACACTGGTTTATACTGGGATTAAAAGCTGCTACAGACTGGTTTATACCGGGATTAAAAGCTGCTACAGACTGGTTTATACTGGCATGAAAAGCTCCTACAAACTGGTTTATACTGGGATTAAAAGCTGCTACTGACTGGTTTATACTGGCATTAAAAGCTGCTACAGACTGGTTTATACTGGGATTAAAAGCTGCTACACACTGGTTTATACTGGGATTAAAAGCTGCTACAGACTGGTTTATACTGGGATTAAACACTGCCACAGACTGGTTTATACCGGGATTAAAAGCTGCTACAGACTGGTTTATACTGGGATTAAAAGCTGCTACAGACTGGTTTATACTGGGATTAAAAGCTGCTACTGAGTGGTTTATACTGGCATTAAAAGCTGCTACAGACTGGTTTATACTGGGATTAAAAGCTGCTACACACTGGTTTATACTGGGATTAAAAGCTGCTACAGACTGGTTTATACTGGGATTAAACACTGCCACAGACTGGTTTATACCGGGATTAAAAGCTGCTACAGACTGGTTTATACCGGGATTAAAAGCTGCTACTGTCATGGTCCGCACTTCTCCTCCTTCCGCCTGACCATATTTGGAGAATGAAGCATCTCCGCCAACAGGACGGCGCAGCTGAATGACATTGGGCTGATGACTCCTCTCGTATAAGTACCCCAGATGACTCTTCAGTCTTCGCTGGATTGTACTACTGCCTGTGGTAACCAGCCGTGAACTAAGTCTTGTCGCTATCGTATTGCTTATTGTTTACTCACCTGTATTCCCTCTCCCCAAGAACCCGACCCGGAAAACCACGGTCCACTCGAGGAATCCTGTCTGCCCGCTCCAGCCCGTCCTTCAGCCACCACATCTCCATAACCATTGTTTATCATAATAAATCATTCACTTGTTCTCTCATCCTCGCTCTCGTTTCCTTGGATCCACAACACCAGCCGTGACAGAACAATCCAGCTAACAAATGGATCCATCGAAACAAGCCACGCCAGACGCCGGAAAAACAGATCCCAACAGCGAACTCTTTTTTGCCGTATCCTCACAAGGACAACTACTTGGCCAACACTCTCAGGTACTCCGATCCCTCGGAGACAGCCAGAATGCATTACAAACCCAGCTACATGATGTCACTAGCAAAATGACTGCCATACTTGATCGTTTGTCTCAGCTCTCTACTCCTCTAGCCGCACCGCCTGTCTCTGCGCCATCTCTGCCCGTTCCCGTCCGAGAAGTTCACATTCCAGATCCCCGACCCTTCGCCGGAGATCTGGGGAAGTGCCGGGGTTTTCTCCTCCAGTGTTCGTTGATCTTTGATCAAATACCAAGCACCTACACATCTTTCATTATAGGTCTTCTGACTTCCAGAGCTCTTACGTGGGCGGAAGCATTCCTGGAAACCACGCCCCTACATAGTTTAACTTACCGGTTCTTCACACAGGAATTGCTGAAAGTATTTGACGGTCCAGTTCGAGGCCGCGAAGCCGCCAAGCGTCTCATGTCCCTGAGACAAGGAACTTTGAGTGTGGCTGAATTTTCAGTGGAGTTTCGGACCCTGGCCGCCGATTCAAAATGGAATTCTGAAGCACTAATTGATCATTTCTTGAACTGTCTAACAGGGACTCTTAAAGACGAGCTGGCGACTCGGGATCTTCCGGAAACTCTCGACGCCTTAATCGACCTGGCCATCCGATTGGATAACCGCCTCCGGGAGAGGCACCGAGACCGCAGGGGTTCCTACACGGTTCCGTCCCCAGCGGTAGACCCGACCCCGCCAGCCTGGCCATCCTTGGACTCCTCCTCTGCTTCCGGTGTCGAGCCGATGCAGGTGGGGCGGGCGCACCTTACTCCATCAGAACGACAAAGACGGCTGCAAGCAGGAGAATGCCTCTACTGTGGTGGATTGGGACACTTCCGTGCCGCCTGTCCCGTTCGCCCAAAAGATCCGGCCCGTCAGTTAAGGTCGGGATTCTGACGGGCCAGACCCAGACCAAAACTCAAATCCCGGCAACCATCACTTTTTTGGATCAAACCCTCACCGTACCGGCTCTGATCGACTCAGGTGCAAAAGACAGCTTTTTGGACGCCCGTCTGGCGGAAGAAGCACAGATCCCACGGATACCACTGCCCCGACCCATAACTGCTAATGCCCTGGACGGCAGAACCATCGCCCAGATAACCCACACCACTGCACCCATTAAATTAAAGCTTTCCGGCAATCATACTGAACTTATTGAGTTTAAGTTGATTTCAGCACCAGACTGCTCCCTGGTTCTTGGTCACCCCTGGCTGTCACTCCACAACCCCCACATTAACTGGACCACCGGAACCGTTATAGGCTGGAGTGAGGAGTGCCACCTGGCCTGTCTACGGTCAGCCATACCCCCCACGGCAACGGATAGTAGCGGAGGCCCGCCCCCGGACCTGACATCAGTACCTGGTGAATACCATGACCTGGCCGAAGTCTTCAGCAAGCACAAAGCCTCCTCCTTACCACCTCACCGGCCCTACGATTGTGCCATAAACCTGCTACCAGGGTCCTCTCTTCCAAACAGCAGGTTGTACAATATCTCCAGACCTGAAAGAGAGACCCTGGAGAAATACATACAAGAATCCTTGGATGCAGGTATCATCAGACACTCGTCTTCCCCTTTAGCCGCAGGGTTTTTCTTTGTCACCAAGAAAGACAAAACTCTGCGGTCCTGTATTGATTATCGGGGTTTAAACAAAATAACTGTTCATAATAAATATCCCTTATCCCTGATTGACTCAGCATTTGACGCCTTGCTTGGTTCCACCGTTTTCACCAAATTAGACCTCCGGAATGCCTATTACCTGGTCCGTGTCAAAGAAGGAGACGAGTGGAAAACGGCATTCAAAACCCCATTAGGACATTTTGAGTATCTGGTCATGCCTTTCGGCCTCACAAACGCCCCCGCAGTTTTTCAAGCCCTGGTCAATGATGTTCTCCGTGATTTCCTCAATCGGTTTGTGTTCGTCTACCTCGATGACATACTCATCTATTCAAAATCCCTGTCTGAACACAAGAAACACGTCCGTCTGGTGCTTCAGAGACTCCTGGAGAACAAGCTGTATGTCAAAGCGGAAAAATGTCAATTCCATTCTGAGACCGTTGGCTTTCTGGGTTATGTGTTTATGGGCGGGCAGATGAAGACGGATCCTGACAAGGTTAAGGCAGTTCTGGATTGGCCCATGCCTGACACTGTGAAGCAATTGCAGCGCTTCTTAGGTTTCGCTAATTTCTACTGCCGGTTTATTAAGAACTTTAGCCAGGTAGCCGCCCCGCTCACCAAGCTGACCTCCCCCAAGACCCCCTTTCACTGGTCCAAGTGCGCGGACGACGCCTTTCAGGAACTGAAGAAACGGTTTGCCTCTGCTCCGGTGCTCACGCAGCCTGATCCGTCACGTCAGTTTGTGGTGGAGGTTGATGCCTCAGATACCGGGGTGGGGGCAGTCCTGTCCCAGCGGTCGGTGCAGTCGGGAGAGCTTCACCCATGTGCGTTTTTCTCCCGGCGTCTTTCCCCAGCAGAATGTAACTACGACGTGGGTGAACGTGAGCTCTTGGCAGTGAAGCTGGCTTTAGACGAGTGGCGACATTGGCTGGAAGTGGCAGCTCAGCCTTTCATCGTGTGGACAGACCATCGCAACCTGGAGTATATTCAGTCAGCCAAAAGACTGAATTCCCGGCAGGCCAGGTGGGCACTATTCTTTGGTCGGTTTAACTTTTCCCTCACTTACAGACCAGGCACGAAGAACATCAAGCCAGACGCCCTGTCCCGTCAATTCAGTTCCGGAGGACCACCCACTGACCCTGACACCATTCTGCCTGCGTCCTGTATGGTGGCCGCCGTTACCTGGGAGGTGGAAGAGAACGTCAGGGACGCCCAGCGCGCCCACCCTGATCCAGGTACAGGTCCTCCAAATAAACTGTTTGTGCCTGACAATGTCCGCTCCCAGGTGATCCAGTGGGGGCATTCCTCCCGGGTGGCCTGCCATTCTGGTCGAGCACGCACCTCCACACTTATCCGGCGGCGCTTCTGGTGGCCTACTTTGGAGAAGGACGTCCGGGAATTTGTGGCCGCCTGTCCAGTCTGTGCTCGAGGAAAGACCTCCTCTCAGGCCCCTGCGGGACTTCTACGTCCACTACCCATCCCTGGGAGGCCCTGGTCCCACATTGCCCTGGACTTTGTCACCGGTCTGCCGCCGTCTCAAGGTAACACCACCATCCTAACCATCATAGACAGGTTCTCCAAAGCAGCTCACTTCGTGGCCTTGCCCAAACTACCTTCTGCTCTGGAAACCTCCGAGATCGTATCCAGGCATGTGTTCCGTCTTCACGGCATACCCACAGACATAGTCTCAGACCGCGGCCCCCAGTTCGTGTCCCGGGTCTGGAAGGCATTCTGTGCTGAGCTGGGTGCCTCTGTCAGCCTGAGCTCGGGTTTCCATCCCCAGACCAACGGCCAGGCTGAACGTTTGAATCAAGAACTGGAATCTGCCCTGCGCTGCGTGGCTGCTAATAACCCCTCCGCCTGGAGCAGCCACCTGTGCTGGGTGGAATATGCCCACAATTCCCACATCTCGTCCGCCACGGGTTTCTCGCCCTTCGAGGCCTCCCTGGGTTACCAGCCTCCACTCTTCCCGGAGCACGAAGCAGAGATCGCGGTGCCCTCCATCCAGCGGCATCTGGGCCGGTGTCGTCGGATGTGGAGGGCCACGAGGGCGGCCCTGGTTCGGGCTGCGGACAGGAACCGCAGGGGTGCTGACCGACGCAGGGTTCCCGCACCTCTGTACCGTCCAGGACAGAAGGTCTGGCTGTCCTCCAGAAACATCACCCTGCGGACGGAGTCTCGCAAGCTGTCCCCTCGGTTCCTGGGTCCTTTCGAAGTCCTGGAGGTCATCAACCCTGCGGTCGTCAAACTGCGGCTGCCCCGGTCCATGCGGGTTCACCCTGCCTTCCATGTCTCGCAGCTGAAGCCGGTCTCCTCCAGTCCGCTGGTCCCTCCTTCCAGGCCCCCTCCGCCCGCCCGGGTCGTTGGCGGTGATCCGGCCTTCTCTGTTCGTCGCCTCTTGGATGTCCGCCGCCGGGGTCGTGGCCTGCAGTACCTGGTGGACTGGGAGGGGTATGGCCCGGAGGAGCGTTCCTGGGTTCCTCGTTCGTTCATCCTGGATGACCGCCTCATCCGGGCGTTCCGTCAGCGCTGTGCTGGTGGGTCGCCTGGGGGCTCCCCTTGAGGGGGGGGTACTGTCATGGTCCGCACTTCTCCTCCTTCCGCCTGACCATATTTGGAGAATGAAGCATCTCCGCCAACAGGACGGCGCAGCTGAATGACATTGGGCTGATGACTCCTCTCGTATAAGTACCCCAGATGACTCTTCAGTCTTCGCTGGATTGTACTACTGCCTGTGGTAACCAGCCGTGAACTAAGTCTTGTCTCTATCGTATTGCTTATTGTTTACTCACCTGTATTCTCTCTCCCCAAGAACCCGACCCGGAAAACCACGGTCCACTCGAGGAATCCTGTCTGCCCGCTCCAGCCCGTCCTTCAGCCATCACATCTCCATAACCATTGTTTATCATAATAAATCATTCACTTGTTCTCTCATCCTCGCTCTCGTTTCCTTGGATCCACATAACCAGCCGTGACAGCTACAGACTGGTTTATACTGGGATTAAAAGCTGCTACAGACTGGTTTATACCGGGATTAAAAGCTGCTACAGACTGGTTTATACTGGGATTAAAAGCTGCTACAGACTGGTTTATACCGGGATTAAAAGCTGCTACAGACTGGTTTATACTGGGATTAAAAGCTGCTACTGACTGGTTTATACTGGCATTAAAAGCTGCTACAGACTGGTTTATACTGGGATTAAAAGCTGCTACACACTGGTTTATACTGGGATGAAAAGCTGCTACAGACTGGTTTATACTGGGATTAAAAGCTGCTACACACTGGTTTATACTGGGATTAAAAGCTGCTACAGACTGGTTTATACTGGCATTAAAAGCTGTTACTGACTGGTTTATACTGGCATTAAAAGCTGCTACAGACTGGTTTATACTGGGATTAAAAGCTGCTACACACTGGTTTATACTGGGATTAAAAGCTGCTACAGCCTGGTTTATACTGGGATTAAACACTGCCAGCGACTGGTTTATACTGGGATTAAAAGCTGCTACAGACTGGTTTATACTGGGATTAAAAGCTGCTACAGACTGGTTTATACTGGGATTAAAACCTGCTACAGACTGGTTTATGCTGGGATTAAAAGCTGCTACAGACTGGTTTATACTGGGATTAAAAGCTGTTACAGACTGGTTTATACTGGGATTAAAAGCTGCTACACACTGGTTTATACTGGGATTAAAAGCTGCTACAGACTGGTTTATACTGGGATTAAAAGCTGTTACAGACTGGTTTATACTAGGATTAAAAGCTGCTACAGACTGGTTTATACTGGGATTAAAAGCTGCTACAGACTAGTTTATACTGGGATTAAAAGCTGTTACAGACTGGTTTATACTAGGATTAAAAGCTGCTACAGACTGGTTTATACTGGGATTAAAAGCTGCTACAGACTGGTTTATACTGGGATTAAAAGCTGTTATAGACTGGTTTATACTGGGATTAAAAGCTGCTACAGACTGGTTTTTACTGGGATTAAAAACTGCTACAGACTGGTTTATACCGGGATTAAAAGCTGCTACAGACTGGTTTATACTGGGATTAAAAGCTGCTACATACTGGTTTATACTGGGATTAAAAGCTGCTACAGACTGGTTTATACTGGGATTAAAAGCTGCTACTGACTGGTTTATACTGGCATTAAAAGCTGCTACAGACTGGTTTATACTGGGATTAAAAGCTGCTACACACTGGTTTATACTGGGATTAAAAGCTGCTACAGACTGGTTTATACCGGGATTGAAAGCTACTACACACTGGTTTATACCGGGATTAAAAGCTGCTACAGACTGGTTTATACTGGGTTTAAAAGCTGCTACACACTGGTTTATACTGGGATTAAAAGCTGCTACAGACTGGTTTATACCGGGATTAAAAACTGTTACAGACTGGTTTATACCGGGATTAAAAGCTGCTACAGACTGGTTTATACCGGGATTAAAAGCTGCTACAGACTGGTTTATACTGGCATGAAAAGCTGCTACAGACTGGTTTATACCGGGATTAAAAGCTGCTACAGACTGGTTTATACTGGGATTAAAAACTGCTACAGACTGGTTTATACCGGGATTAAAAGCTGCTACAGACTGGTTTATACTGGGATTAAAAACTGTTACAGACTGGTTTATACCGGGATTAAAAGCTGCTACTGACTGGTTTATACTGGGATTAAAAGCTGCTACACACTGGTTTATACTGGGATTAAAAGCTGTTACAGACTGGTTTATACTGGGATTAAAAGCTGCTACACACTGGTTTATACTGGGATTAAAAGCTACTACAGACTGGTTTATACTGGGATTAAAAGCTGTTACAGACTGGTTTATACTGGGATTGAAAGCTATTAGAGACTGGTTTATACTGGGATTAAAAGCTGCTACACACTGGTTTATACCGGGATTAAAAGCTGCTACAGACTGGTTTATACTGGGATAAAAAGCTGCTACAGACTGGTTCATACTGGCATTAAAAGCTGCTCCTGACTGGTTTATACTGGTATTAAAAGCTGCTACAGACTGGTTTATACTGGGATTAAAAGCTGCTACACACTGGTTTATACTGGGATTAAAAGCTGCTACAGACTGGTTTATACTGGGATTAAAAGCTGTTACAGACTGGTTTATACTGGCATTGAAAGCTATTAGAGACTGGTTTATACTGGGATTAAAAGCTGCTACACACTGGTTTATACCGGGATTAAAAGCTGCTACAGACTGGTTTATACTGGGATAAAAAGCTGCTACAGACTGGTTCATACTGGCATTAAAAGCTGCTACAGACTGGTTTATACTGGTATTAAAAGCTGTTACAGACTGGTTTATACTGGGATTAAAAGCTGCTACACACTGGTTTATACTGGGATTAAAAGCTGTTACAGACTGGTTTATACTGGCATTAAAAGCTGCCACAGACTGGTTTATACTGGGATTAAAAGCTGCTACACACTGGTTTATACCGGGATTAAAAGCTGCTACAGACTGGTTTATACCAGGATTAAAAGCTGCTACAGACTGGTTTATACTGGCATGAAAAGCTGCTACAGACTGGTTTATACTGGGATTAAAAGCTGCTACTGACTGGTTTATACTGGGATTAAAAGCTGCTACAGACTGGTTTATACTGGCATTAAAAGCTGCTACAGACTGGTTTATACTGGGATTAAAAGCTGCTACACACTGGTTTATACCGGGATTAAAAGCTGCTACAGACTGGTTTATACCAGGATTAAAAGCTGCTACAGACTGGTTTATACTGGCATGAAAAGCTGCTACAGACTGGTTTATACTGGGATTAAAAGCTGCTACAGACTGGTTTATACTGGCATTAAAAGCTGCTACAGACTGGTTTATACTGGGATTAAAAGCTGCTACACACTGGTTTATACTGGGATTAAAAGCTGTTACAGACTGGTTTATACTGGGATTAAAAGCTGCTTCAGACTGGTTTATACTGGGATTAAAAGCTCCAGCTGTTACAGCCTGGTTTATACTGGGATTAAAAGCTGCTACACACTGGTTTATACTGGGATTAAAAGCTACTACAGACTGGTTTATATTGGGATTAAAAGCTGTTACAGACTGGTTTATACTGGGATTAAAAGCTGCTACAGACTGGTTTATACTGGGATTAAAAGCTCCAGCTGTTACAGACTGGTTTATACTGGGATTAAAAGCTGCTACACACTGGTTTATACTGGGATTAAAAGCTACTACAGACTGGTTTATACTGGGATAAAAAGCTACTATAGACTGGTTTATATTGGGATTAAAAGCTCCAGCTGCTACAGACTGGTTTACAAAAACACTTGAAGAAAAATATAAAAATATATCTTGGAGTTTTAAGTGTTAATGCACATTTTTCCATTATTTTCTCTGTTTGTATCTTCTGTTGAATAGAAATGCGGCTGGAAAGGAGGTAAATGGTTTCTTTTACAATGCTGTTTTCTGTAGAAGCTGTGTTACTGGCTGAATCAGTTAGTGCCACTACACTCTGTAGGGGCTCACGCAGCAACACTGAGGCAACTCAACCCTTTTCATACATTATACATGGCACATACATTATATATGGCTTCCTGCAAGGCAAGCGTCTTCACTGCGATACCAGACTGCACCAGAATAAGGCCTACATTCGTGATAGAGTGGTTCGCTGCATCACAGGCTAATGTAGGCCAAGGCATCAGGGATAAACTAATTGAATGGGTTGATTTGCTTTAAGAATAAATGCAAATATTAAACATTCACAGCACAACACTGATCTGATGACGTTACCACTGTTGAACATGTGGTAGACTGTCGGGCTGATGTACAAATTATAACAGGCTTCTAAATGTTAAGGCAGATATATTATGGGAAATTTCTGACAAGGAGTTTTTTTCTTTGTGAAATGCTTGTTGGTCTCATCACTACAAGTTTAAAGAACAACACGTGCAGGCAACTATATTGTTTTAATGCAATCAATAAGAAGTTTACTGCCTCATTTCAAATTTATTTTCTATTTAAAAACAACACCAAATCCAAAAAGTTGGGTCTCTGTGTTAAATGTGCATAAAAACAGAATGTAATGATTTATAAACCTTATGAAGTCATATTTTATCCCAGTAGCAGATAACCAACATCTCAGAGGATGAAACGGAGATGTTTCACCATGTGATGAAAATATGAGCTGATAGCAAATCTGATGCAGCAACACGTCTGGAAAAAGTTGGAACGGGAGCAACAAAAGGCTGGAAAAGCACCTGGTACAAACCAGAAACACCTGTAGGATCATTGGACAACTAATCAGGTTACCTGGTAACAGGTCAGTAACATGACTGGGTATAAAAGGAGCATTTCAGAGAGGCAGAGTCTCTCAGATGGAAAGATGGACAGAGCTTCACCAATCTGAGACAAACTGGATCTAAAACTGGAACAATTTCAGAAAAATGTTCCTCAGACTTTGAAGATCCAGCATCTACAGTGTGGAATATCATCAGAAGATTCAGAGAATCAGGAGGAATCTCTGTGTGCATGGGACAAGGCTGGATGCTGGCGATCTTCTGTATTAAAAGCAAACATGATTCTCTACTGGAAACCACTGCATGGACTCAGAAAGACATCCAGAAACCACTGTCTGTGAACACAGTTCACCCTGAAACCAACAAATGCAGGTTAAAGCTCCATCATGCAGAGAAGAAGCCAGATGTGAACAGGATCCAGAACCTTCTTCAATCTTCTCTGGACCAAAGCTCATCAGACCCTGGTCTGAGGCAAAGGTCTAGAAGTTTTAGAGCAACATCTGCTCCCATCCAACGTCTCTTTCAGGGAAGGCCTTGCAGGTTTCAGCAAGAAAATGCTGAACCACATCCTACATCCATCACAGCAGCATGACTTCACAGGAGAAGAGTCCGGCTGCTGAACTGGCCTGCCTGCAATCCAGACCTTTCACCAGTATACAACATCTGGAGCATCATGGAAGCAGAAATCCAGCAACTAAAGTCCAGGGGTCTCATTTGTACGCACAAAATGGGGCCTGAAACTGGCGTACGCCTCTTTTCACGCAAAGGTTGTGATTTATAAAAAACAAACTTGACGTGAAAATGTGCGGTCTTTCACGGCAGCTCTGACCCATGCGTACGCTGGTTTTGGAGGCTGGGGGAATTGGCGACACAGATGGAGAGGTGGGGAATTAACAACACACTGCATCCAGAGTCCTCTTGTGGCAGCGTGGGGTCCTGTCACCATGTCTCCAATTAATTTTGCGCTCTGGCTGTATGACCGCAGATGTGATTTCGGCTCACTGGTCAGCGTGCATGACTTCAACCCGGCAAGAGTTCATAACCCGTCTCCGCTGTCTATGCGTCCTGCTACACTCTTCCACATCCAATTTCCCTATATTGCAGGAGAACAGGCCGACATTAAAAGGCAATTTGCAGCAATGTCCGGTTTTCCTAATGTAATCGGCGCAATTGACTGCACTCATATTGCTATAAGGGCCCCATATGTCGATGAATTCATGTATGTCAATAGGAAGCATGTGCATACTATCAGTGTTCAAGTCATATGTCAATCCAACATGATGTTGACAAATGTAGTTGCACGATGGCCTGGCTCTACACATGACTCTTACATCCTAGCGCAAAGCAGTGTAGGGAAGAGACTGCAGGCAGGCGCTGTACGTGATGGCTGGCTTCTTGGTAAGACAATAACTTTATATTGACAACCAGCTTAGCCAGATGCAGACCACTGATGCACTGTTTAATTGAAATGCAGGGGACAGTGGCTACCCCCTCCGGCGCTGGCTCCTGACCCCCTTCCCAAACCCCCAGAGCGCAGAGGAGACCCTGTTCAATACCGCTCACTCCCGTGCGCGCTCAACTGTAGAGCGCGCCATCGGCCTTTTAAAATGCCGGTGGCGGTGTCTGGATGCGTCAGGGGGTAGATTATTGTACCATCCCCAAAAGGTGTGCAGGATCATGAGGGCGTGTGGCGTGCTGCACAACCTGGCACTGAGGCACGGCATCCAACTACCTCCTGGCCTCCCCCCTCCTCGGAATGCCGACCCTCACCCACAGCCCCCTCCCAGACACAGGGAGTTCCAACACGGGGCACGGCTCCGTGAGGAGGTCATGCAGCGATTAAGCAGACAATAAGGTTCACTTTTTCACAAGCTCTTTTAATGTGTTTGGAATGTCGAACATAATGTCACACAAATTATGCAGTGTTGTTCTGATTTCCTTCAGTTCATTGATGGTTTCTTTTTGATCTCCGCCATGGTCCGCTCTGTCCCGCTCACAGAGTTAACTGAGGTAACTATGTGTTGCCACTCACGACACTTAGTCTTATTTGTCACGCCACTACTGTGGCTACCAAACAAAATAATTTTTCGACTCTCCACCTCACTCACTAATACATCGATTTCTGGCTCTGTGAAGTTGCGTTTTTTTGGTTCGCTTCCCTGCGGTTGCCATTGTTCGTGGATCACAACATGGATCAGCTGGCTCATTTTAATACACGCTGAGCTACTTTGCATTGACCATTTATGGTGGAAAGTGGGCGTGTAGTGGGCGGAACATGAGCCAAATTCACCTGCGCAAACTTCAAGGACGAGTGTGATTTATAAAGGGGAAATTGCTTGCACCTGTGCGTACGCACGGTTTTATAAATCAGAATATTTTAAGGCGTACGCCAACTTCCGGTTTTGGGCGTAAGCACACTTTTAGTAAGAATCCTACGCACAGTTTTATAAATGAGACCCCAGGACTGTAGAGCAGCTACAATCCTGCATCAGACCAGAATGGGACAACATTTACTCCTAAAACTCCAGCAACTGGTCTCCACACTTCCCAGACGTTTCCAAACATGTTAGAAGAAGAGATACTACACCATGCTGAACATCACACTAGGACTACTTTTTACACCATGCTGAACATCACGCTGGAACTACGTTTTACACCGTGCTGAACATCACCCAGGAACTACTTTTTCCACCATGCTGAACATCACCCTGGAGCTACTTTTTACACCATGCTGAATATCACCCTGGAACTACGTTTTACACCGTGCTGAACATCACCCTGGAACTAATTTTTCCACCGTACCGAACATCACCCTGGAAAAACTTTTCACACTTTTTTAAAGCGTGCCAAACATCATCCTTGACCTACTTTTTAGACCGTGGCGAACGTCAACCTGGAACTAGTTTTTACACCATGCTGAACATCACCCTGGAACTCCTTTTTACACCGTGGAGAACGTCACCCTGGAACTACTTTTTACACCACGGTAAACATAACCCTGGAGCTGCTTTTTACACTTTTTTACACCGTGCTGAACATCATCCTGGAACTACTTTTTACACTTTTTTACACCGTGCTGAACATCACCCTAGAACTACTTTTTACACTGTGGTGAACGTCACCCTAGAACTACTTTTTACACCATGCCGAACATCACCCTGGAAAAACTTTTCACACTTTTTTACACTGTGCTGAACATCATCCTGGAACTACTTTTTACACTTTTTTACACCCTGCTGAACATCACCCTGGAACTACTTTTTACACTGTGGTGAAAGTCACCCTAGAACTACTTTTTACACCATGCCGAACATCACCCTGGAAAAATTTTTCACACTGGTTTAAAGCATGCCGAACATCATCCTGGACCTACTTTTTACACTGTGTTGAACGTCATCCTGGACCTACTTTTTACACCATAGTGAACGTCACCCTGGAACTACTTATTACACCGTGGATAACGTCACCGAAGAACAACTTTTTACACCGTGCTAAACTTCACCCTGGAACTACTTCTTACACCGTGGCGAACATCACCCTGGAACTACTTTTTACATCGTGCCGAACATCACCCTGGGACTACTTTTTACACCTTGACGAACATCACCCTGGAGCTACTTTTTACACCGTGCTGAACATCACCCTAGAACTACTTTTTCCACCATGCTAAAGATCACCCTGGAACTACTTTTTACACTTTTTTACACCGTGCTGAAGATCATCCTGGAACTACTTTTTACACTGTGCTGAACATCATCCTGGAACTGTGTTTTACACCGTGCTGAACATCAACCTGGAACTACTTTTTACACCGTGGCAAACATCACCATGGAATCACTTTTTACACCGTGGCGAATGCCACCCTAGAACTACTATTAACAAAGTGCAGAACATCACAATGGAACTACTTTTTACAGTTTTTTTTACACTGTGCTGACCATCATCCTGGAACTATGTCTTACACCGTGCTGAACATCACCCTGGAACTACTTTTTCCACCATGGTGAACATCACCCTGGAGCTACTTTTTACACCATGCTGAACGTCACCCTGGAACTACTTTTTATACCATGCTGAACATTACCCTGGAACTACGTTTTCCACCATGCTAAACATCATCCTGGAACTACTTTTTACACCGTGGTAAACATAACCCTGGAGCTGCTTTTTACACTTTTTTACACCGTGCTGAACATCATCCTGGAACTACTTTTTACACTTTTTTGCACCGTGCTGAACATCACCCTAGAACTACTTTTTACACTGTGGTGAACGTCACCCTAGAACTACTTTTTACACCATGCCGAACATCACCCTGGAAAAACTTTTCACACTTTTTTACACTGTGCTGAACATCATCCTGGAACTACTTTTTACACTTTTTTACACCCTGCTGAACATCACCCTGAATAAACTTTTCACACTTTTTTAAAGCGTGCTGAACATCATCCTTGACCTACTTTTTAGACCGTGGCGAACGTCAACCTGGAACTAGTTTTTACACCATGCTGAACATCACCCTGGAACTCCTTTTTACACCGTGGAGAACGTCACCCTGGAACTACTTTTTACACCACGGTAAACATAACCCTGGAGCTGCTTTTTACACTTTTTTACACCGTGCTGAACATCATCCTGGAACTACTTTTTACACTTTTTTACACCGTGCTGAACATCACCCTAGAACTACTTTTTACACTGTGGTGAACGTCACCCTAGAACTACTTTTTACACCATGCCGAACATCACCCTGGAAAAACTTTTCACACTTTTTTACACTGTGCTGAACATCATCCTGGAACTACTTTTTACACTTTTTTACACCCTGCTGAACATCACCCTGGAACTACTTTTTACACTGTGGTGAAAGTCACCCTAGAACTACTTTTTACACCATGCCGAACATCACCCTGGAAAAATTTTTCACACTGGTTTAAAGCATGCCGAACATCATCCTGGACCTACTTTTTACACTGTGTTGAACGTCATCCTGGACCTACTTTTTACACCATAGTGAACGTCACCCTGGAACTACTTATTACACCGTGGAGAACGTCACCGAAGAACTACTTTTTACACCGTGCTAAACTTCACCCTGGAACTACTTCTTACACCGTGGCGAACATCACCCTGGAACTACTTTTTACATCGTGCCGAACATCACCCTGGGACTACTTTTTACACCTTGACGAACATCACCCTGGAGCTACTTTTTACACCGTGCTGAACATCACCCTAGAACTACTTTTTCCACCATGCTAAAGATCACCCTGGAACTACTTTTTACACTTTTTTACACCGTGCTGAAGATCATCCTGGAACTACTTTTTACACTGTGCTGAACATCATCCTGGAACTGTGTTTTACACCGTGCTGAACATCAACCTGGAACTACTTTTTACACCGTGGCAAACATCACCATGGAATCACTTTTTACACCGTGGCGAATGCCACCCTAGAACTACTATTAACAAAGTGCCGAACATCACAATGGAACTACTTTTTACAGTTTTTTTTTACACTGTGCTGACCATCATCCTGGAACTATGTCTTACACCGTGCTGAACATCACCCTGAAACTACTTTTTCTACCATGGTGAACATCACCCTGGAGCTACTTTTTACACCATGCTGAACGTCACCCTGGAACTACTTTTTATACCATGCTGAACATTACCCTGGAACTACGTTTTCCACCATGCTAAACATCATCCTGGAACTACTTTTTACACCGTGGTAAACATAACCCTGGAGCTGCTTTTTACACTTTTTTACACCGTGCTGAACATCATCCTGGAACTACTTTTTACACTTTTTTGCACCGTGCTGAACATCACCCTAGAACTACTTTTTACACTGTGGTGAACGTCACCCTAGAACTACTTTTTACACCATGCCGAACATCACCCTGGAAAAACTTTTCACACTTTTTTACACTGTGCTGAACATAATCCTGGAACTACTTTTTACACTTTTTTACACCCTGCTGAACATCACCCTGGAACTACTTTTTACACTGTGGTGAAAGTCACCCTAGAACTACTTTTTACACCATGCCGAACATAACCTTGGAAAAATTTTTCACACTGGTTTAAAGCATGCCGAACATCATCCTGGACCTACTTTTTACACTGTGTTGAACGTCATCCTGGAACTACTTTTTACACCATAGTGAACGTCACCCTGGAACTACTTATTACACCGTGGAGAACGTCACCGAAGAACTACTTTTTACACCGTGCCAAACTTCACCCTGGAACTACTTCTTACACCGTGGCGAACGTCACCCTAGAACTACTTTTTAGATCGTGCCGAACATCACCCTGGAACTACTTTTTACACCTTGACGAACATCACCCTGGAGCTACTTTTTACACCTACTGAACATCACCATAGAACTACTTTTTCCACCATGCTAAACATCACCCTGGAACTACTTTTTACACTTTTTTACACCGTGCTGAAGATCATCCTGGAACTACTTTTTACACCGTGGTAAACATCACCCTGGAACTACATTTTACACCGTGCCAAACATCACCCTGGAACAACTTTTTACACTTTTTTACACCATGCTGAACATCATCCAGTAACTACTTTTTACACCGTGACAAACATCCCCCTGGAACTACTTTTTACACCGTAGTGAACGTCAACCTGCAATTACTTTTTACACCGTGGCGAACGTCACCCAAGAAATACTTTTTACACCTTGCCGAGCATCACCCTGAATAAACTTTTCACACTTTTTTAACTGATGCTGAACATCATCCTTGACCTACTTTTTAGACCGTGGCGAACGTCAACGTGGAACTACTTTTTACACCATGCTGAACATCACCCTGGAACTACTTTTTACACCGTGGAGAACGTCACCCTGGAACTACTTTTTACACCACGGTAAACATAACCCTGGAGCTGCTTTTTACACTTTTTTACACCGTGCTGAACATCATCCTGGAACTACTTTTTACACTTTTTTACACCTTGCTGAACATCACCCTGGAACTACTTTTTACACTTTTTTACACCATGCTGAACATCACCCTAGAACTACTTTTTACACTGTGGTGAACGTCACCCTAGAACTACTTTTTACACCATGCCGAACATCACCCTGGAAAAACTTTTCACACTTTTTTAAAGCATGCCGAACATCATCCTGGACCTACTTTTTACACTGTGCCGAACGTCATCCTGGACCTACTTTTTACACCATGGCGAACGTCAACCTGGAACTACTTTTTACACCATGCTGAACATCACCCTGGAGCTACTTTTTACACTTTTTTTACACCGTGCTGAACATCATCCTGGAACTACTTTTTACACTTTTTTTACACCCTGCTGAACATCAACCTGGAACTACTTTTTACACTGTGGTGAACGTCACCCTAGAACTACTTTTTACACCATGCAGAACATCACCCTGGAAAAAGTTTTCACACTTTTTTAAAGCATGCCGAACATCTTCCTGGACCTACTTTTTACACTGTGCGGAACTTCATCCTGGACCTACTTTTTACACCATGGCGAACGTCAACCTGGAACTACTTTTTACACCATGCTGAATATCACCCTGCAGCTACTTTTTACACTTTTTTACACCGTGCTGAACATCATCCTGGAACTACTTTTTCCATCATGCTAAACATCACCCTGGAACTACTTTCTACACCTTGACGAACATCAGCCTGGAGCTACTTTTTATACCGTGCTGAACATCACCCTAGAACTACTTTTTCCACTTTTTTACACCCTGCTGAACATTACCCTGGAACTACTTTTTACACTTTTTTACACCGTGCTGAACATCACCCTGCAACTACTTTTTACACTGTGGTGAACGTCTCCCTAGAACTACTTTTTACACCATGCCGAACATCACCCTGGAAAAACTTTTCACAATTTTTTAAAGCGTGCCTAACATCATCCTTGACCTACTTTTTACATCGTGGCCAACGTTACCCTGGAACTACTATTTACACTTTTTTACACCGTGCTGAACATCATCCTGGAACTACTTTTTACACTGTGGTGAACGTCACCCTAGAACTACTTTTTACACCATGTCGAACATCACCGTGGAAAAACTTTTCACACTTTTTTAAAGCGTGCCGAACATCATCCTTGACCTACTTTTTACATCGTGGCCAACGTCACCCTGAAACTACTTTTTATACCATGCTGAACATCACCCTGGAACTACTTTTTACACCTTGACGAACATCAGCCTGGAGCTACTTTTTATACCGTGCTGAACATCACCCTAGAACTCCTTTTTACACCATGCTAAACATCAACCTGGAGCTACTTTTTACACCGTGCTAAACATCATCCTGGAACTACTTTTTACACTTTTTTACACCCTGCTGAACATCACCCTGGAACTACCTTTTCCACCATGCTAAACATCACCCTGGAACTACTTTTTACATCGTGCCAAACATCACCCTGAAACTACATTTTACACTTTTTTACACCGTGCTGAACATCATCCTGGAACTACTTTTTACACTTTTTTACACCCTGCTGAACATCAACCTGGAACTAGTTTTTACACTGTGGTGAACGTCACCCTAGAACTACTTTTTGCACCATGCCGAACATCACCCTGGAAAAACTTTTCACACTATTTTAAAGCATGACGAACATCTTCCTGGACCTACATTTTACACTGTGCGGAACGTCATCCTGGACCTACTTTTTACACCATGGCGAACGTCAACCTGGAACTACTTTTTACACCATGCTGAATATCACCCTGCAGCTACTTTTTACACTTTTTTACATCGTGCTGAACATCATCCTGGAACTACTTTTTCCATCATGCTAAACATCACCCTGGAACTACTTTTTACACCTTGACGAACATCAGCCTGGAGCTACTTTTTATACCGTGCTGAACATCACCCTAGAACTACTTTTTCCACCATGCTAAACATCAACCTGGAGCTACTTTTTACACCGTGCTAAACATCATCCTGGAACTACTTTTTACACTTTTTTACACTCTGCTGAATATCACCCTGGAACTACTTTTTACACTTTTTTACACCCTGCTGAACATCAACCTGCAACTACTTTTTACACTGTGGTGAACGTCACCCTAGAACTACTTTTTACACCATGCCGAACATCACCCTGGAAAAACTTTTCACAATTTTTTAAAGCGTGCCGAACATCATCCTTGACCTACTTTTTACATTGTGGCCAACGTCACCCTGGAACTACTATTTACACTTTTTTACACCGTGCTGAACATCATCCTGGAACTACTTTGTACACCATGGCAAACATCACCCTGGAACTACTTTTTACACCGTGGCGAACCTTACCCTGGAACTAATTTTTACACCGTGCTGAACATCACCCTGGAAAAACTTTTCACACTTTTGTAAAGCGTGCCGAACATCATCCTTGACCTACTTTTTACACCGTGGCGAACGTCAACCTGGAACTACTTTTTACACAATGCTGAACATCACCCTGGAGCTACTTTTTACACTTTTATATTGTGCTGAACATCACCCTGGAGCTACTTTTTACACTTTTTTACACTGTGCCGAACATCACCCTGGAACTACTTTTTACATCATGCTGCACATCGCCCTGGAACTACTTTTTACAACGTGCCGAATATCGCCCTGAAACTACTATGTAAACTGTGCCAAACATTGCCCTGGAACTACTTTTTTCAGATGTGTTGCTGCATCAGATTCACTATCAGCTCATATTTTCCATCACATAGTGAAATGTCTCCGTTTCATCCTTTGACGTGTTTGTTTTCTTCTACTGGGAGTAAAAGATGAGTTGATGGGCTTCATTTACATTTTAAACAGAACTTTTTTTCTGGATTGAAGTTGTATTTATTTATTTTAGCATATAGGGCCAGTTGTTCAAATGTAATCCGATCGGATTACAGTTATCAAATAGGATCAAATCTTGAAAATAGGTCTTTCAAAACGCAAATCCCGATTCCAAAATCAGCTTAGATCACGTAATACAATCCTGGTTGTTATCTGGATAAAACCCTCAGTTTGTGTTGTTCAAAACTCCTAAGTCGGATCCGGATAACTTTGATCCAAAAAAACAGGATTATCCTGATCCCAACAGAGGGTATAGGATTTCAAGGCGGATTTCAGGAAGAACATGCGGTACAACCTCAAATTTGATCTAACAATTATATCTTTTCAGTCAGTGCACATGCTAATATTTATATGTTGCACCTGACCTGGGATAAAATGGTTAAATAGGCAGAGGCTCCGATTAATCCTGTCAGCACAGCAAAAATATAGCATAACATCATCTTGTCCCCATGGAATACACCGCAAACAAATGTTAACAAAAACAGATATATTAATCCATTTTCCTGCATATTCAGGGACAAGCCTGTCAGAAATAATGTCTAACGATGCATCCCTTACTTCATGTCCGTCTGTCATTCTGACCGAATGCCAGAGGTTGGGCCTCTACACGGGGCTCAGGTGCATCATTAACATGGTCACATGGTAGCACTGTTATGCAGGTCAATACAAGCACGTATGATATTACATGCTCCCTGGTTCCACCCGCAAGTAGAAGGTATGCTCTTCTACCTGCTGTTCTTCCCGTGGCCGGCAGCACACATTGATCTACATGCTGGAAATCTGGATTTGGTGATCCTGAATACAGGATTTTGGATTAGGGTGATCCATACTAGTTTGCTTTGGACCTCCGCAGTAAAATTGAGCCGGATTACATGATCCACCATCCGAAAAAATGGGATACCCAAATCCAGATAGCTTTAATCCAGATTAAATTTTTTGAACAACCGGCCCACTGTCCTAATTTGATTAACAGTACTTTAGTTTGTTTATTTGCAGAACATGAAGACAAGCTTAATGAAAGCCCATCTTAGCCACAGGGAACAGCTTAAAACACACTTCCTTTTACTGTAAATGGTGCAGCTCTTATCAGCAGCTGGTTAATCAACAGCCAGAGTGAAACCTGGCTGAGAGACACAGTGGAAATAATGACAACCTATCAGCCTTTTCACTTTATGCTAGCTCTAAAGCGGTAACATCATTACAGTTAGTAGAAATGTTACTCTGCTAACATGCAAGCCCAATTTATCCATAACAGGTACATACTGACCCAGTCCTGTACATGCTGCCCCTCTGCTGGCCGGACCAGCGGCTCATCCCAGCAGATGTTAACTTTTCCGTGGTGCCAAATCTTGCTGCGAGTCTTATAAGCATAGTAAGCAGAGAAGGATAGAGCCAACACCACCATCAGACCCAACGCGAACGCAACTGCCTGAGGAATAACAGAGGAGAAATCACACTAGAAGAGAATAAAATAAAAAATATATTAATAAAGTAAATAAAATCCCTCCAACCTCCTCAGGGTCCATGTAGCAGTAGTGGTGCAGGTATTGGTTATACATGGGGAACCCTCCAGGAAAACCAGCCCCGACACTGCCACTGAGGCTGGGCTTGCCCTGGAAGTTCTGGCACATCATCAGCATGGGGTTATACAGCATGCTCTGTGAGCTCTGAGACATCGGGTTCACCCCGATCACAAAGATGATGTCAATAATGCCCTAAAAGCCAAAACAAAGCAGATGTGGAAACGATGCTGCCAAGTCTAAAAATGACAACAAAATTCTCCTATGAGCTCCGACTCCACTCCAACATTCCCCAGGTCCATCAGCAGGTTTCAGTCTGTTAACTGCTGTTCAGATGCTGCCTGTTCAAGCTTAAAGTCTGTCAGTAGTTTAACATCAATAATGAACCAACTGAACGTGTGTAATGTGAAAGAGGTCAGTCTGATTGATGAACTCATGGTGAATTTGCACCCCATCCTTCCTCAGCTCCAATGATCAGGCATTCCATGATTGAAAAAAGCTGATGGGCATCAACACTAGTATGAATTGGTCTTATTTCCAACCAACAGTTTAAAGTGCATAAACATTGGGAACATGGTGCAGCAGGAAACTGTTTAATAGTGTCCTTTTTCACTTCTGCTCCACTGCTGTCATAGCCCAGTAGCATCCCTAGGCTAAGAAACCACACTTCACAACTTTTACCTGCAGGATGCTGCATGAAATTACAGCTGAGTTTCGCTTTACGGTAGTGTGTCGCACAACCAGTAAGACATAAACACACAGACCGTGAAGAGGAGAAGAGACGGGACAAAGATGATGCCGGATTAGCCGTCGTTAGGAGAGATCTCAGAGAAGAGATGGGACGAAGACGATGCCGGATTAGCCGTCGTTAGGGGAGATGTCAGAGAAGAGACGGGATGAAGATGATACCGGATCAACTGTCATTAGGGGAGATCTCAGAGAAGAGACAGGACAAAATAATCCCGGATCAGTCGTCGTTAGGGGAGATCTCAGAGAAGAGACGGATGAAGACGATGCCAGATTAGCCGTCGTTAGGAGAGATTTCAGAGAAGAGACGGGATGAAGACGATGCTGGATCAGCCGTCGTTAGGGGAGATTTCAGAGAAGAGACGGGATGAAGACGATGCCGGATCAACTGTCATTAGGGGAGATCTCAGAGAAGAGACAGGACAAGATAATCCCAGATCAGCCGTCGTTAGGGGAGAACTCGGAGAAGAGACGGATGAAGACGATGCCGGATTAGCCGTCGTTAGGGGAGATCTCTAAGAAGAGAAGGGAAGAAGACGATGCTGGATTAGCCGTCGTTAGGGGAGATCCCGGAGGCGAGACGGGACAAAGACGATGCCGGATCAGCCGTCGTTAGGGGAGATCTCGGAGAAGAGAAGGGAAGAAGACGATGCCAGATTAGCCGTCGTTAGGGGAGATCCCGGAGGCGAGACGGGACAAAGATGATGCTGGATTAGCCGTCGTTAGGGGAGATCTCAGAGAAGAGATGGGACAAGATGATGCCGGATTAAAAGTCGTTAGGGGAGATCTCGGAGAAGAGACGGATGAAGACGATGCCAGATTAGCCGTCGTTAGGGGAGATCTCTAAGAAGAGATGGGACGAACATGATGCAGGATTAGCCGTCGTTAGGGGAGATCTCGGAGAAGAGATGGATGATGACGATGCCGGATTAGCCGTCGTTAGGGGAGATCTTGGAGAAGAGACGGACAAAGACGATGTCAGATTAGCCGTCGTTAGGGGAGATCTTGGAGAACAGACGGACAAAGACGATGCCGGATTAGCCGTCATTAGGGGATATCTCAGAGAAGAGACGGAAGAAGACGATGCTGGATTAGCCGTCGTTAGGGGAGATCTCAGAGAAGAGATGGGACGAAGACGATGCCGGATTAGCCGTCGTTAGGGGAGATCTCGGAGAAGAGATGGATGATGACGATGCCGGATTAGCCGTCGTTAGGGGAGATCTTGGAGAAGAGACGGACAAAGACGATGCCAGATTAGCCGTCGTTAGGGGAGATCTTGGAGAAGAGACGGATGATGACGATGCCGGATTAGAAGTTGTTAGGGGAGATCTTGGAGAAGAGACGGACAAAGACGATGCCGGATTAGCCGTCATTAGGGGATATCTCAGAGAAGAGACGGAAGAAGACGATGCTGGATTAGCCGTCGTTAGGGGAGATCTCAGAGAAGAGATGGTACGAAGACGATGCCGGATTAGCCGTCGTTAGGGGAGATCTCGGAGAAGAGATGGATGATGACGATGCCGGATTAGCCGTCGTTAGGGGAGATCTTGGAGAAGAGACGGACAAAGACGATGTCAGATTAGCCGTCGTGAGGGGAGATCTCTAAGAAGAGACGGGACGAAGACGATGCCGGATTAGCCGTCGTTAGGGGAGATCTCTAAGAAGAGACGGGATGAAGACGATGTACGCAGTCATTGGGGGGGGGGACTCACTGAGACAGCTCTCTGACAGTAACTTGAGGCTTGAGTCAGATGTCATTAAAGCCTGTAACATGCTCCACAAAAATACTTAAATTTGTTTGTTTTCTCAAGGTGTCAAGAACGAGAATAAAGTTAGGTTTGGCCAAGTTATTTCATACTTGGTGAACGGCGTGACAATGTCTTTATATGCCACGTATACTCTGACATCCTCACCACCTGGACCTCAAAACTTTCCGTTTAATCTTTTTCAAATGACAACTTTCTGCTTCCACATTAGCCACAGTCTCCTCATATTTCTGAACAGTCACACAACAGTTCTTAAAGAGTTCAAACGTCAACATCACTACCCACATACTCCCATGCGTCCTTATGTTTGCATACTTATTGGGTAATATATCCACCCAGGGGTGAAAGTACTATTAAATTCTTGCTGGTACTATTGCCCCTTTGCCAGACTTCAGACATGTTTGTTAGAAGACCTGATTCTGATAAGTTCCTGAGGACAAATACGGATTCAGGGCTTTGATCAACACACTGTGGACATTAAAATGTTTTTGTACAATGTACAGTTCTCGCGACAATGCTGCAAAGTACTATTAGCCTCTCAATTGCTTTCACTGGTTGAAAATAACATTTAAGATAGAGATGCCACAAGCTAAAGCTCCCTCAAGGGGTTCTCAAACAAGTAAATCATGAAGACTAGACTTTAGACTGATTGCTCCTACAAAATTTCCATTGGTTTTCTTAGCAAGGACATTATGTCTAATAAATTGGCAAACCTATGTCTTCAAGATGTTAGCCTACAAAACGACTAGTGGTGTTCCTGTGTCCACAAATCCAGAATGGATTAACATAAATCTCCAAGACCAGGCTCCATTGTATACTGAAGATCTAAGAGTTCCAGATTTTCCCAAAAGAGCACTTCACTCTCAGACTGCAGGTTTAAAGCTGGTTCCTAGAGGTTCTAAAAGTAGAATGGGAGGCAGAACCTTCAGGTATCAGATCCCTCTCTGTGGAAACAGCTCCCAATTTGGCTTCAGAAGGCAGACCTCTCTGCCTTTAAGATCAGGCTTAAAACCTTCCTTTCTGATAAATCTTATAGTGAGGGGTGGCTAACCTTCCATTTGTCATGCTGCGATAGGCTTAGACTGCTGAGGGATGCACTGGGCTCTTCCATCCTTTCCAAATCTCTGCTGTATATTTTCAGTGTAAGAAAATAATGATAGTATTGGCGTCATTAACTTGTATATCTCTTCTTCTCCCTCGGCAGGTCAGTTGGCCCTCTTTCCTGTCCTCTCCACCCCAACTGGTTCAGGCAGATGGCTGCCCTCCCTGAGCCGGGTTCTGGTTTCTTCTGGAGTTTTTTCCTTTCCATCTTTGCCCCATGCATGCTCAGGACAGAAGCTTGAATTGAAGTCAAAATTCTATGAAATATATTGGTTTGCTTAGCTAGACTATTATTTATTATGAATTGGCTTATGTTAACACAGCTTTTGTAAATTGGACTGGGACCAGTTCATCTTACATAACACACAGATAGATGGCATTTGTCTAAAACCAGTCCCAAACCTGTGTCTGGTTTATGTCTGTAAAATGCCCTGAGATGACTTTGTTGTAAGTTGGTGCTATACAAATAAAGCTAAGCTAAACTGAATAAGTCTATGGATTGGTTTAATAAGCCATATTCCTCAATAATGGCCACATGATCAATACTGATAGAAAAACTCGGCAGTCCTACGTTATGTATGTGTTGAGGTGGACTCACCTGAAGGACAGCTAGGATGAGATCACAGATGAACACGGTGAGGTAAAACCTGCATCCCCGCATTATCCGGGATCGTGAGAAGCTTCCCACCAGGAACCCCAGAGAAACCAGGAAGTTGATGGAAGCCATAGAAATCATGGCCGCCTTGGCTGACTGCGGGGTCATGTAGGAGCTGCTGTAGCCATAGCTGCCGCCATAATACCCAGAACCCAATCCTCCAACAGAGCCTGCATCCCCAACACCGTAACCACCGTACCCTAATCCATTCATGTCCCAAACTAGGGTTGAAGCCACGCAGGCAAAGATGATGAAACATATGAGCACTGTGGCTCCTTTGAAGGTCTTAACAAAACCAGGAGGAGAAAACCAGTGGTAGAAGAGTTGAGGCTTCCCCTCCAAGTAGTAGGAGTCCAAAGGGAGCTCGTGGGGGTAAGGGACATACGTGCTCCGGGGGGAGTGGACACTCTGTGGTGGATAGAAGCTGTGGGTGGTGGTGCTGTAAGGTGGACTGTATACAGGGGGGCTGTCGTAGTACCTTGGTTCATACATGGTCTAATGGATAAAATTGTAGTTTCACCTGGAAGAAAGATAAAAAATTATATAATTAATCGACAAGTTAAAACATTGTTCTACACTCATCCTCCTCTTCATCATCTCCACCTGTTCTACTTCCTGTTTACACTAATATCCAACCAGCCAATCACATAGCAGCATGTAGCCATGTAGACGTGGTGAAGATGACCTGCTGAAGTTCAACCTGAGCGTCAGAATGAGGAAGAAAGAGGATTTAAGAGACTTTGAACGTGGTTGTTGGTCTGAGTGTTTACTGGGATTTGCACCCATAACCATCTCCAGGGTTTCCAGAGATGGTCTGAAGAAGAGAAAATATCCAGAGCAGCAGTTGTCTGGACCAGGATGCAGCAGAAGACACACCAGGTGCCTCCTGCCAGCTAAGAACAGGAAACTGAGGCTACAATTCACACACACTCACCAACACTGGACAATAGAAGATGGAGAAACGTTGCTGGTCTGATGAGTCTCCATTTCAGCTCCACATTCAGATGCTCGGCTCAGAATCTGCTGGAAACATCATGAAAACATGGATCCATCCTGCCTTGGATCAACGCTTCAGGCTGCTGCTGGTGTAATGGTGGGGGGAGATTTTCTTGGCCCACTTTGGGCCCCTTAGTACCAACGTGGTCTGGTTTAACCAGCACAGCCTACCTCAGTATTGTTGCTGACCATGTCCATCCCTTTATGACCACAGTGGAGCATCTTCTGATGCTACTTCCAGCAGGATAATGCACCATGTCACAAAGCTCAGATCATCTCCACCTGCTTTCTAGAACATGACGATGAGTTCACTGGACTCCAACGGCCTCCACAGCCACCAGATCTCAGTCCAGTAGAGCAGCTTTGGGATGTGGTGGAACGGGAGATTCTCATCATGGATGCAGCCGACCTGCAGCAACTGTGTGATGCTGTCATGTTAATATGGAGAAAACCTCTGAGGAAGGTTTCCACCACCTGCTTCCACCTATCACACCAGGATTAAAAAGGTCTGACCCGGTACCAGAAGGTGGTCCTGATGAAGAGGACGACCCGGTACTAGAAGTTGGACCACCTCTCTGCCCTTCATTCATCTCAAGCCTTGTCCTTCTTCTCTCAGAATTCAACCCATCAGGCTTCAGTTATTTAGACCAACAGCAGGCAGAAGGTGAACAGGCGCTGTGTGCTGTTCTGCAGGGGACAAATACACCTGTGCTGCATCCACCTGTACACCCCCTCCACACTCGCTGGGTGTCAGCCCACCTTCAGAGAGGGGAACCTATAAAATGAGCCCACTCAGGTGTGGGATAGCATATTTAGCTTTTCTAAATAGTTTCAAGGCCTTTGTGTCCTCTGGCTGTTATTCAACATCTCAGCTGAATGTTTTCTGTCAAACTGCGTTGCATAAAGAGGAAAAAACTCCTCGTGACTTCTTATTTCTGACCATTTTACTCTCCAGGTGTAAATGTTTCAGCTCCTTACCTGTTACCAGCAGTTATCTGACCGGGAACTTCAAGAATAACTCCACAGCAACCAGAGCTTACCCAGCCGAGAACGGCTTCTCTGCTTTGCACCTGTTCAGCTCAGCGGTCCGCACACAGCGTCAAGGTCGTCTCCTGTTTGACGTCACGAGCCGTACGATTGTCAACTTTATTTTACGGTGGGTACGTTTATAAAAACTCGTAAACCTAAACTCACGCGCCCCGGAACTTGCGCTTGTCTCAGTAGGGACGCAGTCCGCCCACCGCGAGCCAACCCCCGCCCCGCGCTCTCAGGCAACAGTCACATGAATCATTTACATCTGCTCAGGTTACAATGGAGACAGACTGCTGCCTCTCAGGGATGCTTAGACTAACTTTAACATGAGAAGTGAGCTTATTATCAATTACGTCATTCGCGCTATGAATATTAATAAATTAAAACAATTCAGAATAAGTGTTGTGGAAGTATTTATTAGATATTAATCATCTCAGAAATATTTCTGAAAAGGCAAATCAAGTTTAATGCCATCCAAACACTTCCTGTCACGGTGGTTGCCTATAGTTGGAATCTCCCAGCTGTCCCTGAAGGCATCCTTCCTCCAGTGCGCTCCTGATTATTGATGCGCTCCACCTGCGCTGCGTGCTTTATATACCAGTGTACAACACCACTCCTTTGCCAGATCGTCTTGGTTAACTCCCTGCACGTTTCCAGCCCTGATTTCTGCCTGCCTGCCTGCCTGCCTGCCTGCCTGCCTGCCTGCCTGCCTGCCTGCCTGCCTGCCTGCCTGCCTGCCTGCCTGCCTGCCTGTTTTTGATATCCGACCCGTTTCTGACCTGGATATCCGGATTTTTTGCCTGTCCCCTGTCTGGTAACTCTGACCTTCTGTTATTTGACCCAGCTGATAATCTGACCCCTGGACTGTCGATTTGGATGTGGATGTGGATTTGGATTTGGATTTGGATTTGGATGTGGATTTGGATCTTGGATTAACGCAACCTGTTTCTCTCTCTCTCTCCCTTCCGCTGGAGGAACCATCCGGACCCCCTCCCCTTCTTTGAACACATACCCAACTCAAAGTCTCAGTTTAACCATCATCTTCCCTTGCTAACCCATCCTGTTTCAGCAGCCCCGACAGACGCAGCGGATCTCCTCACTGTTATTGCAATACAGGAATTCTGCCGGCTCGCTCCAATTTCTCCCGCCGGTACGTAATCATCTGTATTCATAAATCCCCAGTTTGTCACCTGTTCTCACCTTGGCTCTCCTATTCTCGCAGGCTAGCGGGCTACGAGACCGGACCCGGTTTTCCTGGAAGCCACTCACTATTATTCAATAAACCTGTTTTCAATCCAATCCTCTGTCCTGATACTGTTTTACGGTCCAGTTTGCTAAATCCTTTACAACTTCCCATCCTGAACTGTTGTTTTTATATTTATCTGTTTATCTGCAGACTGTTTTTCCAGCAGCGATCTTCAGCAAACGTCTCAGACCAAAGTTATAAACTGCTGCACAGAAGACGACCGGTTCTTTACAGACTTCACAGCGCAGGCCAGAGAAGGCTGGTCTGAAGAGCACAGAGGCTCTGATCATGATCAGAAACTGAGGTCTGAGGTCTGTCACACCAGGCAGGACCCCTGCGACAGGCCAGAACACAGTAGCAGGGTTTAAGCTGCAGGCAGGTACAGGAGTCCCGGGGTCAGGATGGGGGACTTCGTCAAAGGTGGAGAATTACACAGAAATCCTTGAGACTTCCATATCCTGACTGGTAAACTGGTCTAACCAACCTAGTCGATAAACTACAGAAGAAGGCCGTAAGATTTGATTTGGTGATCCAGAAAAGCATCAACCTCATGAAGGAACAGAAGAAGCTGGAAAAATACCAAAAACTGAGGAAAAGGGGTGGGGAGCAAAGTCAGTGGTGCCAGCAGTAGTCAGGGACCCCGAACTAGGAGACTGGCTCTAACAGATCCCAGTAACACCTGATCTCTGTTCAGAAGAACAGTATAGGAGCAGAACTATCAAACTCCCCAGACCCAAGATGAGAAACTCAGGCCTCTTAGCTAGCTCATGTCTGTAAAAGAGAACTGGTTCTAATAAAAGATTTGTAGCATCTGAATATCTAATAAATCCCAACAGTTAAAACACTTGATTCTCACATTTACTTTAAATTTGACTTCATTTTAATCCATTAGAGAGAGGTTGTTTTTTTTTTTTTTTTTTTTAGAATTAAAGGCAGAAAATTGAATAATTTGATACTCGTTGACAGCAGGCGACATTCTGAAGTGAGATCAACTCAGAAACAGAAAATTAAAAAATGCAACACAGGATGTAAACAGGAAACAACTAAAACATTTCATCCAGCGATCATTAACCTGCACAGTGAGCTTGTTTTGATGACAAAATACAAAGTAAG
The DNA here is from genome assembly GCF_017639745.1 of Melanotaenia boesemani. Lineage (NCBI taxonomy): Eukaryota > Metazoa > Chordata > Actinopteri > Atheriniformes > Melanotaeniidae > Melanotaenia > Melanotaenia boesemani. The sequence continues at coordinate 1,245,761 of NC_055689.1, read as the reverse complement.
ATGGATAATAGCAGTCCACTCTGAAACGTCTGCGATGTCTTAAACCAGCCTGACATCCATCCATGTTCATGTGGCAATGCCCCGCATTCTCTTTCATCTGGAGTGTAAATTTCAGATCTTGGGCTGGGTTCTTCTTCATGTCCGACTCTTTGCTGCAGTCTCCTGATAAGTGTTGATTCTGTTCTTAATGTGGTTTAATTTGGCTTTCAAGTAGTCGCAGCGTTCCTTCTTCTCAAGAAAAGCAGGATCCTGGCAAAAGCAAAGACAGAAAAACCAGTGGCGGCTTTAAGGTTCAGAGATCCGTCACACTGACACTTACCTTCTTCTTCTGCTGATAAGTCTTCAAAATGCTTTGAATCCTTTGCTGATCCTATTGGAAAAACAGACATGTGATAATGAACATGTTGGTGGCACAGAAATGCTTTCATATAGGAATGACCTGCAGGTTTTTCCCTTCTCTGAGGAACTGCTCCATCACGGCATCCAGCTCCCTGAATTTGCGGATGGTGCTGGTGATGTCACTGTGAAGATCTTTGTATTCCTGGTACTGGTCATTGAACACTGCTTTGTACTTTTCCCTTTCCTCTAAACAGCTGATCTCTGGATACTTCCTACAATAACACATGAAGTAACATTGGCAAGGTAAATGACATGTTTTTTTCAGTCTGCATTGTTTCCATGTTAACTTACATGATGTAATCTGCAACTGTGTGGACTGTGGGGATGTAACTGGAGGCTGTGACTGGGCTCTTATGGACCTCAGGAGGAGAGGGGGGATGTGCATCTTTATTTAAAGAATTATCCATCTCGTCCTTGAATGATTTGTGTTTTGGGTTTGGGGGAGTTAGTGGGATGGACTGATGAAACTCCTCCTGAAGCCAAGAGTAAAAGAGAAAAATGTTATTCTGCAAACATTAACCAACATTTAAAGAGATGTAAGAACCTAAGATCTTTATTATATGAAGTTTTTTAAGGGCCCAGTGTTGTACATCATGACAAAATTACAGAGGATTTTGGCCAATTTTAGGAGGGGCTGAACATTTAGCTATGCTCATTCCACAAAAACAATCCTTAAAAGTAACCACCAAGGTTTCCTTACTTTTCATGCTAAATCTATAGAAGCTGATCATTTTAAAGTTGCGCTATGTACATGTCTGACCTGTAAAATAGGTGTTTCTGACAGGTTTTTACTGGCACATTCAGTTACATTTCTGTTGCCCTGCAGATTTACACCTTTATTGTAAAAACTGGTTCGGCCGTCAGCATCATCTTCATCCCATCTCCTCTCAGAGACCGTCTCTAACGACAGCTAACCCAGAATCGTCATCCCTTCCTTTCTCTAGAATCTCCCCTGAATGACTATTAATCCGGTATTATATTTATCCTGCCTCTTAACAGAGACATCCCTTAAAGGTCCCATATTATACACTTTATTCCCAATCTGAGACCATTCATTAATATCTAAATGAAATATTTCCGCCATGGTATGGACAAATCGACCCTCAGTTTGAGTGCAGCGGCTTCTCTTCACCTCCCTCTTTTTAGCAGCTTCAGAAATGTGCCGTTTATGGTGGGCGGAACCCTGGTGGAGCAGCTCAGCTGTTGGCTCCGCCCATCGCATCGCCCGTCATAAGGTGATTGACAGGTTAATATATTTTCAAGCTATCAGACTAATAAGGCCGAAACGATAAAATAACTGCCAGCTCTTACCTCTCCAGCTGTGTCACGGACAGTTGGTATTGAACCTGGCTTCAGCTTCAAACGGTTGGCGAAGCCTGCTTTCCATGCCCCCATGTTGTGGAAACAGTCCTCTTTGAAATGCTGGCCACAGACATGCAAAACCTTTGGAAGTTTTCCGGGTACATTTCCTCCAAAAATAAAATTAATCCACTCAGTCCTCGTGGGTTCAGTGGATGGAAGTAAAAAAACGTTTTCGTGTTCATTTATGCAGCCACAAACAGAACAGTGCTTCTGTCGCTTAGCCATGTCCGCTAACGAGGGTTGCCGAAGAGGGAAAAACACTGGGCGCTAGGTGATTTTTAGAGGGCGGGCTTTGAGAGCCGGTAGACGGGTCCATCGCTCTGTGGGGAGTGGTTATTGTCCCTTATGACGTCATAACGTACACGCTTTCAAACAAGCTCATTTCAGCGCTTACTTCCCTAGAGGTGGAGCAGGGGGGAGAGAGAGCGCCTGAAAGAGTTTCACACTTACGGGTCTCCTACACATGCGGGGGGACCAGTATGACTGTTCCAAAACCATTAAAAAGTGAATTTTGCATAATATGGGACCTTTAATGATGGATAATCTGCATCGTTTCCATCCCGTCTCTTCTCTGAGATCTTTCCAGCCAGTAAAAATAAGTCTGATGTTTACTCTTATCTATTGCTTTTACTTTATCTCTTTCTTTTCTTCTCTTCTTCCGATAATGCCCTCTTGCGTTTCTTTCCTGAACCAGTCACGTTTTGAAGGAAAACGTGTAGATATCCAATTGTTGGCATGTGACACTGTGCCATAAAGCACAATGCTGCAGTGAAGTGACAGTTTAACTGGGAAAAATGTGGTTTCTCGCCTCAAGATGCTGCCAGGGAACAACATCTCCAGGAATGGACATAATAAATGTCAGTATAAAAAGTAAATCTTTAATACCAATTAAATCATGGATAGATTATTAGTTTCAGCGTTCCTCATTTTGATAATGATGACAAATAAAGAATAAGAATAATAAAGTTTTGTCAACAGACTGTAAAGTTACAGTCATCATATTAACTTATATCAGCTTATATTTAAAGGGCTGCAGGAAAGTCTTAATAAATGGAGCCTTACGAAAAAGAAAAGAAAAAAGAAAAACAGAGACTGTAAGCTTACCTTTTTCTCAAAGTACTCCCTCTCCCTACGAGCAGCTTCATGCCTCCACATCTTCAGGCACACCAGGAAGCTTCCAAGGTATGTAGCCATATTGATGAAGATGAAAACTGTTCCCGCCATCTGGCCGCCATCAACTCGACACAGACTGGCCATGATGGGGTTAACGCCTATTGTCATGAGGCACAGCCCTCCGCGGTTCAAGTCATTCAGGTATACGATTCCTGCTGCCATGTAGAGCAGGAATAGGGCCATGTTGATGAAGGCCTCTGTCAGGGGCCACCAGGAGGAGTTGAGGAGGATGGTGTGATAATACATTGTCATTCCTATCACCAAGAGACACAGGGTAATGATCCAGGACACTCCAGCTACAGCTAGAATGAAAGGAGTCATGGGGCCTCTATAGCTGTACCCAGACAGACCGAGTCCATTGTTATATACACCATTATAGTGCCCATAGATGTTGGACCACTCGCTGTCTTTCTGAATGTATGCAATGACACATGCAAAGACCACACCCCCAAATAAGAGCTGAAATCCATCTAAAAGCCTGAGCAAGCCTGGCCAGGACTTCAAATAAGAGTACCTCAGCTGATAAAGCTCCATCTTCTCGGCGTAATACTCTGCAGGGTGGATGCTCATCAGGAGAGATTGTTCTCGTAGGCCCTGACAGAATGGATCTTCAGTGGGCCTGGTTCTCAACAACTGCTTATGTGAGGAATCGCTGGGAGTCCTGAGAGACTGATTCCAGATCCTGTGCTCCAGTAAGGGGCTTACAGGGGGGCTCACCCTGGTCCCATTGGGAAGAATCTGGATCCCAGATTTGCTGGTTTCCTTTGTCTGTTTCTGGATGACACTACCCCAAGACTGAGGAAAGAGGGACTTCAGCCTGTTCTTCATGCTCTCTTTTTGGTACTTTTTCTGTTTTCCAGTGTGAGGTGTATTGCTGAATCTGTAAGCTATAGAGTTGCTATCATCATCATCATCACTCTCATCCGTTACATGATCCAGCGTGGGTGTGTGAGTAACCCACACAGGCAATGGTGGATTACTACAGGAGGACCTGGCTTCAGTGCCATGTTGCAGTGGGTTGAAATTTTTCATGGTTTTCATGCTGCTGCTTGATTCTTGTTTTTCTGAAAAAGAAGAAATAAAAAAAAACTCTTTATTAGAACATTATAATCAGCATGCAAGCTTACTTGAACTTGTTTTGATTAGATGGATGTAAATCAGAACTTTTGTCAAGATGATGTAATGAAACTTTCTGGATTAAACCAGCAGAAAGAGCTGAGATAAAGTTTAGAAACAGTTTTATGCTCTGAAATAAGGTTTAATAGAAGCTGGTTCTGATTTACAAAACTATCAAATATAGAAAATAATCATTTATTTAGGCTACACCCATAGTCCTCTCCATCGTGTCCACCTTCTAGTACCGGATCGTCTTCTTCACCGGGACCGTCTTCAAGAACCAGATTGTCCTCTCTATCTGGTCCACCTTCTAGTACCAGGTCGTCCTTTTTATCGGGTCCACCTTTTATTACCGGGTCATGCTCTCCATTGGGACCGCTTTCTAAGACCAAGTTGACCTCTTCATCAGGACCGCCTTCTAGGACCGGGTCGTCCTCTTCATCGGGTCAAACTTCTAATACCGAGTCGTCCTCTTTATAGGGACCACCTTCTACTACCTGGTTGTCCTCTTCATCGGGACCGCCTTCTAGTACTGGGTCCTCCTCTCGATTGGGACCACCTTATAGTACCGGGTCGTCCTCTTCATCAGGACCGCATTCTAGTACCCTGTCGTCCTCTACATCAGGGCTGCTTCAAGTACCGGGTCGTCCTCTTTATCGGGACCCCCTTCTACTATCGTGTCGTCCTCTATATCGGGTCCGCCTTCTAAAACCAGGTTATCCTCTTCATCAGGACCGCCTTCAAGTACCGGGCCGTCCTCTTCATCAGGTCTGCCTTCTAGTACCGGGCCGTCCTCTTCATCAGGACCGCCTTCAAGTACCGGGCCGTCCTCTTCATCAGGTCCTCCTTCCAGTACCGGGTCATCCTCTTCATCAGGTCCACCTTCTAGAACCGGATCGTGTAGAAAGCAGGTGGAGATGATCTGAGCTTTGTGACATGGTGCATTATCCTGCTGGAAGTAGCATCAGAAGATGCTCCACTGTGGTCATAAAGGGATGGACATGGTCAGCAACAATACTCAGGTAGGCTGTGCTGGTTAAACCAGACCACGTTGGTACTAAGGGGCCCAAAGTGGACCAAGAAAATCTCCCCCCACCATTACACCAGCAGCAGCCTGAAGCGTTGATCCAAGGCAGGATGGATCCATGTTTTCATGATGTTTCCAGCAGATTCTGAGCCGAGCATCTGAATGTGGAGCTGAAATGGAGACTCATCAGACCAGCAACGTTTCTCCATCTTCTATTGTCCAGTGTTGGTGAGTGTGTGTGAATTGTAGCCTCAGTTTCCTGTTCTTAGCTGGCAGGAGGAACCCGGTGTGTCTTCTGCTGCATCCTGGTCCAGACAACTGCTGCTCTGGATATTTTCTCTTCTTCAGACCATCTCTGGAAACCCTGGAGATGGTTGTGGGTGAAAATCCCAGTAAACACTCAGACCAACAACCATGTCACATTCAAAGTCTCTTAAATCCTCTTTCTTCCTCATTCTGATGCTCAATTTGAACTTCAGCAAGTCGTCTTCACCACGTCTACATGACTACATGCTGCCGTGTGATTGGCTGGTTGGATATTAGTGTAAACAGTAAGTAGAACAGGTGGAGATGATGAAGAGGAGGGTGAGTGTATCCGGGTAAATGGCCTCCTGTTTTCAGCAGTTAACTGTGGTGAAACAACAATCTACATCTGCGTACATTAGAAAGAGATTAACTGCAGATGTATGTGATATATTGCACATGGATAAAAACAGCAAAAAACTACTTTAAACACTTTGATACGATATATGATGTATGACAAATACAGAAGTGCCTCTGACACAATATGACAAATCAGAGCGTTCCTGCAGAGTAGCTCTGGTTTGACTAAGAACAGAGCAGTTTAAGCTGACTTGTGAATACCACTATGAGCTCTTCGTACACATGTGCATTAATGAAACTGTCAAAGCATGTTAAAGTAGGAAAAGAAGCAGAGCATGTTTTGTTTTAAGACAACAACTAACAAATCAAAACCAAAAGCTTACCTGACCTGTCCCACCCTGACTCTGCGGCCATTGAGAAGTTGGAATTTTGTTGAACTTTGAGCTTCTTTTACAATGACATTAAAATGGCTGCCATGTCCAACAGATCCACTCTGCAAGTGTTAGACGTTTTTTTTTTCCACACATGCAGGGCAGCTGGCCAAACTGAGGGAGAGTAAAAGCTTAATCATTAAACCTGTGCCACCCCTGTGCTGATGCTGACTGGTATGACTAGGCTAATCTGTGGAAGACAGAAAGTTTCAAACAGAGGCGAACAAGACTAAAATGATGCATGCAACACAAAGGTAGAGCTTGGAAATCATTTGGACTTTATTTTATTCATGATAAGATGATAAACACAGAATAATCCAGTAATAAATGTGACTTCAGGGACTCCTGGGTAAATATAAAAGCCTAGGATGTCTAGCACTTACTTAAAATATTAGAGATATTACTTTGGAACATCAACAGCTGCAGTTTGTCCCTGAAGATTAAAGTTTAATTTAGAGACAAACATCGGCCTTACATGATCTATTGCATCTCTTATCGTACATGTGTGAAATACTGCTTTATCATCCTGTTATCCTTGAATAATTCATACTCATCTCAGCTGTTATACTGTGTTACAGAGGGAGGTGGTCGTTCAGCACTAGAGGGCAGCAAACTCCTGTGCTTCTTACAGAAACCTCACCGACTTCTCAATCTCTGAAGAGCAAACATCACGCTGTAATGTTAATATAACCAATGTCCAGTAAGTCTACCTAGCACTTCCTTCTTGCTCCATGCCTCCCCCTCACTGAGATATCACTCTCTGTATCCTGTTTCCACTGGAGGAAATACTCCTTCTCTATAGTCTGATTTCATTCTGTGCCAGTGATCCTTCTGAAGCCAGATTTTCATGAAGAGAAAGCTCAGGGCAAGGACATATGCAGTCCAGCCCCCATAACCTCATAGCTGATACAATACAGCAAACACATGCAACCCACTCTCTCAAGTGAGTCCCACCAGTAGCCTTGGCCTGGAGCTGCGTGATCTGCTGCTGCAGCGCATGTCCTCTGCTGTCGCACAGGAGCCTTGCTTTACGAGTTAGAAGGACAATCATATGTGGGAGTGGGGCTGGAAGGAGTAAACATTTAAAAACTATTTTTATTATATTTTATAGAGGTTCTATATTTTATTTATGCTAATTTTAGTTCATATGAAATGTTCTGGATTAACAATAATAAATTATTTTTTTAAGAATGTTGTCAATCTAAAGCTGAGGCTGTAAATTTGGTAATTTGTTCTGTGGTCCACCAAAATACCTGAAAAGTTCTAATCGTAATGCAACTTACTAAAGTTTATTAGCCTGTAATGCTAATAAACACAAAATAAAAACCAAAGTTTAGGCTAAAGTATTGGTTAATTTGTTTTGTAGATGCACCAAAAAACCAGAAAAATTCACATGCTAATGCATCTTACAATGTGTTAGCAGCTAATGTTTGCTAAGAAATTTTAAATACAAGCTAAATTTGTAATTGCTAATATTAACTTGTTTTGTGATTTACCACAAAGGTTTAATGCTCCATCCATCCATCCATCCATCCATCCATCTGTCCATCCATCCAGCAGCGACTCTACTCTGAGCCCCTCCCGGATCACAGAGCTTCTCACCCTTTCGCTAAGGGAGAGCCCAGCCACCCTGCAGAGAAAATTCATTTCGGTCATCTTGGTGTGATCTTGTTCTTTCAGTCACTACCAACAGCTGGTGACCATAGGTGGGCTGATCCAAAAGGGTGGGTACTTTGAACTGCTGTTAGGTGCATAAGTAGTAACTGCAGTCAGGACCCGTCCACCCCACCCAGAGATAGAGGGAGGCTACCCTCTCATCTTCCGGAGTGAACAGCAATGTACAGCCACCGAGCTGGGGGGCAATGAGCATGTTCATACCACTTAGTGTCTGACCAGGGGCAACTCCAGAGTTGATGAGAATCCAACCCTTATCTGAGACTGGTTCAAGAGTCAAAGCCGTGTGTCAAAGCAAGCCCAAATATATCTGCCTGGAACCTTCCAACCTTGCTTGCCAGCTCATTCCCTCCAGAGAGGTGACATTTCACGTCCCAGCTGGTCCAAGGTCCCTTACTGCAGCTACTGTCCAGCTCACAAGGCACCTGACCCCCAAGGGAGGCCCACATTACCTCTTCAAACTGAACCCAACCTGGGCCGCAGGCCCTGCCAAGCCCCACCTCCAGACCTAGTTCTAGAGAGGGGCTCCATAGATCTTCATCTGGCCAAGGGATAACTGGTTTAACTTCTTCTTTATGGGGGTCTTTAGAGCTGTGCTTTGTCAGAAATGTTAAATGAGTGAATATTACAAAAAACAAACAAACAAAAAAAAAAACAATAATCTTTTAGGGTATTAGGGATGTTATACACATACAACAGCCAACTTCTTCATCCTAGGTCGAAGAGAGTAGCGTGGCCGGTGATAAATTTAATAGATTAATGAATTATTTTCCCTGCTTCCCACAAGCTATCCCTTCAAAAACGTTTTCGCTCTGAAATTATCCTCAAGACCCTGCCAGCTTATTCCTGTCCATATTCATTCCCAAATTATTTGTTTGTCTTTTACTCTTCATACATATAAGAAAGGAAACTATGAAAAAAGCTCACCTTTTTAGGACATTATGAAAGTTTTGTATCTACTGTAATCAGCACGCAAAGCTTCCATTTTTATCATTTGTTGCACACAGATAATTCTCAGATAATCTTGATCATGTACAGAATAATGGCATATTTTAATTTACTCTGTTCATTGGACCGTTGAGGTGAAGCTGAGCTGTTTTCTGTGCTTTTGCCGCAGTCTGTCTTTGGAGCTGTGCAGAAACAACTATAGCGGGACTGACTCTGCTACTCTTGTGGGATATCAGTCTGCTGCCAAGTCCCTGCTGAACTGCCTGTGATTAACCAGTCTGAGCCTTGTTTGTGCATGTGGACATGAATAGCAGCTTGTTATTTGAACATTAATGGCTTTGTGTGTCAGTGTGCGTGAGATATACAGCCCATAGTTCACTTTGGAATCGAACAAAAGCAGCTCGGTGTTCTCTGGAACTGTGTGTTCAGTATTTTTTATTTAACTGTGTTTTAGTGTAGCTTCACAGTTAGCTAACCTTATGTGTTAGGCTGCTTTTTCATCCTGTCTCCTTGTGAAGGTCCTCGTACAACACCAGTGCCCGAAGTTGGGACTTTGTGTAAAATGTAAATAGGAGGAATTCTTGCCAGCTCTCATTAGGTCATATTTTATTCCCAGGGCTGATATTTTAATGGATATTTATGGACTCTCTGCTTTTGTATGACAACAGTCTTGTTGGTTATGGTTGTTGATTTGGTACTGCAGTGCAATTTTCTGTGCAAGCGAATAATGAAGTTAAATCTAGAAGATGAACATCATCTCAGAGGATGAAACTGAGACATTTCACCATGTGATGGAGAATATGAGCTGATAGTGAATCTGATGCAGCAACACGTCTGGAAAAGTAGTTCCAGGGCGACGTTTAGTGGCCACGGTTACATGGTTTTTGTAATTCAGAATTAATTATTCAGAATTAAATAATTCAGAACTAAAGTATTCTCCTTCGTGTTTCCATGAAAATAGTAATTCTAAATTGAGGTTTACATGGAAAACACGTTTTATCGCCTTTATTTATTCGGCTTTAGATCTGGAGGAGGGAAAGAGTTTTGATTGGACGGGGAACCGTGACGTATTTACGTCTACTGGAAGGAAATAAAGTCCACTTCCTGCTTCTTCTGTTTCGTCTACAACATGGACGACCACGTAATAAGAACCATCTTCACACTGATGGTGATTCTAGTTGTGAAGCAGCAGTTCGACACCAGCATCCTGCTTCACTGTGGTCAGCTGAGGAGGAGAAGGGAGGTAGAGGACCACGTCGTCATGGCGACAGGACAAGGGAACGAGCATGCTGGAGGTGGAGGTGATGGAGGAATTATTCATTTTAGATTTAAAATCAGAATAAACCAGCCACTTAATTCTGATTTAAGTTTAATTCAGAACGGCCATTTACATTTGGAATTTCATTCGAAAGCCTGGTGACCTAATTAAGGTAATTTTAAAGAGGATTTAGTCTTTATTCTGAATTAAAGGGGAATTAAACACTCATGTAAACCTGGCCCTTTTGCAGCATTCCCTCCTCTTTTATCAAATGTCTGTAAATGTCTGGGAAGTGAGAAGATTCAGTTTCATCCACTGACATGTTTATCTTCAGCTGGGAATAAAATATGGATGGATGAGATTGCATTTGGTATTTATATTTTACACAGCATCCTAACTATTTTGGAACTGTAGTCAGACTTGACACTGACTTATTGTAAAATGTAGAATACATAACTCTTTTATATGAATGGGTTTTTTAACAGCAAAGAAAACAACAACAATATCATTGCTGAAGATGTTTAATGGTTTATTGTCTTTCATTGCTAGGACAGAAGTTCACCTGTAAAGAAGGAACAATGAAGAGCATACAGACAACATCTTCAACCCATTTTCCATCCATTAAAGTAAATTTATTCCAGTGCTGCTGCGTACATTATGCATCATGTGGCAGTGTACACAGAGCAATGATTGGGTTACATTTTTCTCTTCGTGGTTATTATGTTCAATAAGGAAAGCCTATTGTCAGGATAATATAAGACTGGGATGCATTTCCCTTTCACTCATCTGCCATCATTAGAATAAGATTGTGACTATCCCTCACTTTACTAGAAAATTCTTAGTTATTTTTTCCTTATTTTTTATGAAGGAGAAAATCAGCTGATTAAATATTGGAATGGTTTTTGTTTATGGAGGGATGAGCAGAAAACAAACCATTGCAGAAGAGTAAATAACATTAGAACCTAGATTTTATTTCTAACTTGTAAATGTGAAATGAAAAAAAAAATGTTCTTTATGCCAAAATAATAAATCCATCCAGAACTTTCTAAGTGTTGTTCTCATGCTGTACTTAGCATCCAACTACCTTTAAACCTGCACTTCACCTTTGTCCTGTTTAATTAGCGACATGAGGTCATAGTTACAGGACCCCCCCACCCCCATCTTTTTCTGCCCTCTCACCTGCTACCTGATGAAGGATGAAGTCCTTAACATCAGCACTCTTTCTGGGGAACACACCAGCATCTGTTACCCTCCCTGGTGTGAGTGAATATTAGACACTGACTTCATGACATAATGTTTCCTCCTTTCTTCTTTTCACTGTTTATTTGCATCACTTAAATGTCTTTGCTGCAGAATCCTCTGGATATGATGCTCTCACTCATGCTTAATAAAAACTGGGAGGCTACACCTCAGATGTGATGAGAAGGCGGAACTCTGAGACACAAACTGGTAGATGTCATCAGAGTCAAGTGTTAGCTTTCTGTTAGCTGTCCAAAAGTGGTACATTTCTATCATCAGGATGAATTGTAGCACTGTGAGAAGTGGCCAGACATGTGGAGCAATAAAGACTCTTGCTTCAGCTCAAGTTAAAAAAGAAACACAGATAATCATGCTTAATTAGGTTCTACTTAGCAAACCAAAGAAAGCGTTATCTGGTTACTTCAGAGTCTGTGGGAGAGAATAGACTTCTGGATTGTTTCACTATGTTTTTTCACATACTGAAGGCTGATGTGACTTGGAAATCCTATTTATCTGTTTTTTACAGAGCCTGAATGACGACACTGGAAGAAAATATACTTTATTGTGTGGCCACAGCAGTGATGAAGCTAGTATAGAGGATCAGTTCTGGTCTACTGTCTGGTGGTGGCAGACTGGATCCTGATGTGGTAGTAGGGGGATTGCTTCTGGTCTATGAAGAGTTATTTTGTCTTCACCTTTATATCTTTAATGTGGTCATTGTGGACATGACATGCATAGTCTTAAGAACAGAACATTTTAAGCCCCTGAGGACAACAGATTCTCAGTACTAGTGGGAAAATACATAAAATGACATGCATGACAAAGAATGCTTAGCTTTGCTAAAAATGTGTGTGGGTGATAGATAAGTACGGGATGGCCTGGCAGTTGGTCTGTATTCTTTCTATTTCCAGCTTTGTCTCCTACACTCTGTTTCTACATTTCACAGGTGTGCAGAGCTACATAACAGGACAACGGCTGAGTTGCTCACAGCTGTGTGAGATCTTCCCAAAACAGTTCCACTTTCATTGCCTTTAAAAAGGGTTCAGGGAGAGATAGACGGAGTTCTCAGTCTCCTGTACTGACCCAGCATATTGTTGGAGTTAGGGCTACACACCTTGAACCCAGAAACTCTGTAATTGTATTGCTTTTGATCTGTTAATAAATTGTTAACTTGATCCTCAATGTCATCCTTCTTATTTCTGATTCAATGAAATAACACTGAATAGGTAAAGTATTGGAGTTAGATATTTTATGTTAATGTTTAAGCTATTCTCAATTCATCTACTGTCTGGTGTTGGAAGACTGGTGTTACGAAGGACTCCGAGCAGACAGGTTAAGGTAAGCAGGATTTATTATAAGAACTGAGGAGGTAACACAGGTTCTTACTATGTAGATAGGAGTAGTGGAAGTCTCTGGATGATAATCAGCGATACAGGTAGTCGGGACTGGGAAGGGGAGGTTAGGAGAGTCCAACAGCATTGAAACGAGGTACGACAACGACTGACTGTGTAGCTGGAGTATAAGTAGTCCTTGAGTCAGAGTGGCAGCAGCTGTAAGCCATCAGAATTCCGGTGATTGACTGAGGTAATGCGTCCCAGGTGTGTCAGCGACAGGGTCTGGTGCAACAACAGTACCCCCCCTCCAAGAGGCCCGGGCGAACGCGGGACCTAAGCCGGGGCCGGCCCCGGGGACGGGGCCCAGGTCGACTGGAATGCAGACGGTGGAAGTCCCCGAGTATGAAGGGGTCCAGAACATAGAGACGAGGAACCCACAACCGCTCCTCAGGTCCATAACCCTCCCAGTCGACCAGGTACTCCAAGCGACCCCGGCGCCACATGAAATACTGGATGAAGACGATATGAAGAGGGTAGGTCCAACCGGTAGGTCACCGTATTGAGCCGTGCCAGGATCCGGAAGGGACCAATGAACCGGGGACTTAACTTGCGGCAGGCGTGTCTCAAAACGGAAGTCTTGGGTCGAAAGCCAGGTAATCCACTCCCAGATGAGACCAGGGTCGTTGTGGCGTTGGTA